>NW_003519511.1:18574-63784 GCF_000190715.1 Dictyostelium purpureum | reverse complement strand
ATATATATTAGAACATAATAGAGAAACAATTAATAAATCAAATTTTGCAGATGGGGCTGATGAAAATGATGATAGTGTTATGGATAATGATGAAATTGATAGATATGGGGAATGAATTGTAAACATACATTAAAAAAAAAAAAAAAAAAAAAAAAATTTATTATTATAAAATAAAAATTTATTAAATTTATAAATAAACACATCAAAAAATCTTTCTTCTTATATTAATTATGTTGTATTTTTTAATAAATTCACTAAAATGAGAAAAAAAATACATGAAAAAAAATTAAAATTGTTACCATAAAACCCCACACAAAAAAAAAAAAAAAATTATTTTTCGATAACTTCATTTATTTTGGTTTTATTATATTTTCTTTTATCTTTATTTTGTATTTTATTATTATTATAATTAATTACATTTAGTTTATAATACATTTTGTTTAGTAATTAATTCATTATATTAGAGTTCTTAAATATAACAACAGTTATATTACAAAAAAATGTAATAAAGTGCACTATGCACAAATAAGGCGTGAGGTGACCAACTTAGCAAAAGGGAAATTTCTTAATTTATACTATTAATTTGAACTCCTACTTTAAATGTTCAAACCTTATGGGGGTCTTATACTACAAATGTAATGAAACAGTATCAACATCTTTAAGGTGATTTTTATTATTAACAATCCTAAAATAGCAATAATTAATTTTATAATAATATTCTTAAAATAGTAATAATTAGTTTTATAATAATATCTCTTAAAATAGTAATAATTAGTTTTATAATAAATAACTCTTAATATAGTAATAATCTTCCATAAATAATATATTTAGTTGAAAATGTCACATGTTTAACATATATATACATTCATGTCAACTTGTTTATGACACTATAAATACTCCAGTAATAATTCTTTATTAAACATTATTATCATCTTTTAACTTCTAATAACAATAACAATAAATAATATTTAATAATTAAAATACTTAAATAAAGGTTTCTTTACTATATTTCTTTATTAACTTAATAGGGGGGTCATTTCATTACATTTGGCGACAGCTCGGCAGAACCTAAAGGAATTAAAAGGGAAGGGATAAATATAGAAATAATAATTAGAGATATAAAAATAAAAAATAAAATTATAAAAAAAAAGTTAATAAAATTAAATTTAAATTTTTACAAACACACACCCCAGTTTAAAAGTATATAATAGAATAAATATTTAAGAAATAATATAGTTTTGTGTTTTCTCGAGTTATAGTTTTATAAAATCTATAAAAAAAAAAAAAAAATAAATTAATTAATAATAAAATAAAATAAAATTAAAATAATGTTTAAAAACACAACAGTTAATAAAGATAGTAGTAAACCTTTAAAAAATAATAGTAGTGAAAGTAGTAGCAGTAGTAATAAAATAACGCCAACAAATAATTTAAGTAATAATGATAATAGTCCATCATGATGGTTCAAAATTTAATACATCAGGTTTAGGAAGAAGTGATGAATTTAAAGAATATTTGTTAAAAGAGATAGCCATCCTCAAATTAGAAAACGATAGATATAGAAATCAAAGTTTTGGGTATGAAAGAAAAAGAAAACCATTGTCAGAAGATGCAAAATTTGTAGGAAGTTTTTCAATGGGTTTTGAAAAAACATGGGATTTATTCGAATTCCAATTTAGATATCATTTTGGTCCACGTTTTGATAATTCAGATTTAATTTCAAGTTTAAAAGGTGACGCATTAATTTATTTACAAAGAACAGATCCAAATGGAAATAAGACCGCAGAAGAGAATTTAGTACAGTTGAGAAAACATTATCAAGATCTCCCTACTACATTATTACTTAAATTTAGTGAATTTACCAGGACGGGCAAATTCGAATCATTAGAACGTTTATTATTAGTCTTCGATACAGTTCGTACGAGAGCAAAATTATCAGATGATGCTGCAATAGTCACTCTTAAGACAGCCCTGGGTATGAATTTCTCAAAAGCTTTAATGGTAGATATTTCAGATTTAGAAGGTTATACATCATTTCAGAAATTTAGTGAAAAAATCGTTCGTCTCGAAAAGAATTATCAATTAACAATGGGTAAATCTCTTTATTTACGCCAAGATGAAATTCAAGGTGTATTTGGTGCCAGTGTTTCAAGTTCAGGATTAACTCCAGTAGTCAGTAATGAAGTAACAGTAATAGATGTCAATAGAAATAGTGGGGTTAGATGTTTTAATTGTGGTAATCCAAATCATTTAGCTAGAGAATGTAGAGAAAAGTATAATAATAGTAATAGAAGAGATAATTATCAGTCAAAGTATAACAATTATAATAATTATTCAAAATTCAATAGAAATAATCAGACAAAATATAATAATTATAATAGATTCAGTAATAATAGATCAAATAATGGTAACAATAACTATAGATCAAATAATGGTAACAATAGAAATAATTCAACAAATAATTACAAAAGAAATAACACAAGTAATAATTCATCAACTCTTAGTAGTGTTAATAATATAAGTAAAAAGGATAACATATGTGCAAATCTTATGTTTAATGGCATTCCAGTCAGAGTTTTAATAGATACAGGTGCAAGTATCTCATGTATGAGACAGTCATTAGTTGAAAAGTTGCATATTCCAGTTCGTTCAAGTATAAAGAAAGTTACAAGTGCAAGCAATCATTCAATGGCATCTCAAGGTGAAGCCGTATGCCAAGTCAGAATGAGAAATAAAATAAAATCATATATTAATTTCGAAATTTTTAAAGATCAAGACATTTCAGCCTCTTGTATTCTGGGTTTAGATGCTTTAAGATCTCTCAAATTAGATCCAATAGTTACAAAAATGAAATTATATTCATTTAAGCATAATCAATATGTTCCAATGTATTCTTATACAGAACAATCAGTTCAAGCAATTGCAAAGACTCCAGCAAGTAATAAATCAAGTGAGAATGCTACATTCAATCAAGACTTATTTGACTCACTTATTATTCCACCAGATCAAATTTATAGTGTAAATCGTTTACACGTCGAACCAACAGTCTTACATTTTGAGCCAGTTCAAGAACCATCATTAAATAAAGTCGACTCATCATTGGTAAATAATAAATTATTTAATAATCAATCTTCAAAAACAAATAATAATATTCAATCACATTCAAAAGATAGCAATAATAATAATATTCAAACATCATCAACTCATAATAATAATAGTAATAAAGATAATCAACAATCACCATTAGATAATAATAATAATCATAATGATAATAACAAAAGTAGAAATAATAATAATAAAAGTAAAGTTAAGGATATTGTAAAATTTAATAAATATAGTATAGAATTATTAGAAAAGATCGATTTTAGTCCACAGCCATATCAAAAAGAAATAGTAACACTTCCAAGACCAGATATAGATTTTAAAGTAGCTCAAGATAGTTCAATTATTTTAACACCTCAACAAGCAAAATTCGTTCAATTAAAGAAAAATTATACAGAGATTATTCCAGAAAAGTTAAAGAAAGAAAGTCTAGCAAAAGAAATATATCATAGTATCCCATTCATAGACGGTACAGAAGAATCAAAACTTCATCAAGCACCATATCCAGTTTCAGCTGTTATTAATTATCATTTAATAAGTAACTTCCGTAAGAAAAATAAAGTAACGAAGAAGATGGGTACTCAAAGGTTAAAACAAAGCAAAGTTAGAACAAAATTAGTTAATAGGGTTATATTTTCAGCCATAGATTTATTCAAAGATTATTACCAAATTCCAATTAGTAAAAAAGACATGTATAAAACAGCCAGTGTCACTTATCGAAGTTTTTATGTTCATTTGGTGAAGCCATTCAGCCTATGTAATGCTCCAGCTCTTTTTAAAGGGGGAGATATGTAATGAAACAGTATCAACATCTTTAAGGTGATTTTTATTATTAACAATCCTAAAATAGCAATAATTAATTTTATAATAATATTCTTAAAATAGTAATAATTAGTTTTATAATAATATCTCTTAAAATAGTAATAATTAGTTTTATAATAAATAACTCTTAATATAGTAATAATCTTCCATAAATAATATATTTAGTTGAAAATGTCACATGTTTAACATATATATACATTCATGTCAACTTGTTTATGACACTATAAATACTCCAGTAATAATTCTTTATTAAACATTATTATCATCTTTTAACTTCTAATAACAATAACAATAAATAATATTTAATAATTAAAATACTTAAATAAAGGTTTCTTTACTATATTTCTTTATTAACTTAATAGGGGGTCATTTCATTACACAAATGTAATAAAGTGCACTATGCACAAATAAGGCGTGAGGTGACCAACTTAGCAAAAGGGAAATTTCTTAATTTATACTATTAATTTGAACTCCTACTTTATATGTTCAAACCTTATGGGGGTCATATACTACACAAAATGTAGTATAACTGCCCCGCCGGACGACCCCTATTTATACTGTTCTCTATCGCCATAATCGCGCCATCATTCCACGTGTACCACAGCCAGATATTTATTAAGATAATTATTAATTCAAAGAATCCTTTATTATAGATATTTATTTATCCAAGATATCTTTTATTATAATAGATATTTATTTATTCAAAGAATCATATAATAATCATTTTTAACCGACTATTCTATAAACAGTATAAATAGCTTAAATTCATAATCATTTTCTTTAGAGGTTTATTTTCATTACTTAATAAAATATAATTTATTACTTTTTATATCTAATATTTACTTTTGTATTTAGTTTACTTTATATTTATATTTAATCACTTTTACTACTATAGTACATTTATAACATTTTGGCGACAGCTCATTAGAATCTGCTTTGCATTTTATTTTTTTTTAGGGGAAGAGATATAGGTTATTATATCAATATTAATTTTTAGTTATTTGTTTCGTGATTAAGATATTTTATTTGTTTATTTAAGTTAGATAAGTTTGTGTTAACCCCAGTTTTATTTATAATATTTTAGTAATAATAATAGTAGTTTTATTTTTAATTTTTAATTTGTTTTAATAGTTTTTAGAAGTGTGCCAAACCTCCACACTTAATATTTTACAATGGATAATCCAACAAATAATAATAATAATAATAATAATAATAATAATAATAATAATAATAATAATAATAATAATAATAATAATAATAATAATAATAATGTTCGAGCTACAACAGAAACCACGAATGCCATCCCAAAACCTACTGGTATCATTCCTCCATCACAAAAGAAAGCTGCTGCTACACCTCCATCTGCCACTAGAGTCGTTAGCAGAAACCCAATAGGAACTAGTACTAATTTATTAACAAATCTTAAGTTAAAGGAACAAGAACTTAAGATGATGGAATTAATGAATAACCAAATGCAAATTTTGAAGGAATTAAGTTTCCAACCACACCGTGTCCCATTCCCAGAAGAATCAAAATTTGACGGAACCAACAGAGCCGAATTTGACAAAAATTGGGATTTGTTTGAATTCTTATTCAGACATCATTTTGTCAGACCAACCAGTGCTAATTTACTTTCAAGTCTTCGTGGTAGTGCAATCGATAGGTTAAGAACTATTGATCCACTTAATACCAAATCGGTTGAAGAAAATATTATGGCCTTAAGAACCTACTATCAGGATAGCCCTAGCATCGTTCTTGATAGATTTTCTACTTACTCCAGAGAAAACAAATTCAAGTCACTTGAAACCCTGTTACTTGTATTTGACATAGTTAAAAGAAGGAGTCAACTACCTGATGACGCCGCTATTTCTTTCTTAGGTCAGGCACTTGGTTGTAACTTGAAAGAATATTTAAGCTTAAGATGCAGAAAAGGCATCACCTACGACGAATACCTCGACGAAGTTAGACATCTCGAAATTGCGTATACCGAATCCAAGGGTACATCGCTCTACTTAATTAAGGAACCAATCAATGGAATATTTGGTGATTACAAGTCTCCTAACTTCTCCTTAGCCAATGCTAATAACCCAACCTTTAATGTTGCTGGTGTAAGCGAGGGTATTCAAAACAAGTCCGTTGTGTGCTATAGTTGCGGACTAAAAGGACACTATAGCAATGAATGTCGTAATAGAGATAAGTATCCACAAAGAAATAATAATAATTTTAATAATAATAATCACATAAATAATAATAATTATAGAAATAACAATAACCATAGACATAACAACAATAATAATTATAGAAATAATTATAATAATAATAATAATCGTTCAGATAGAAATAATAATAATAATCGAGGATCAGGTCAAAATAATAATAATCGTAATAATAATAATTATAATAATCATAGAAATAATAGATTTGTTAATAATATTCAAAATTTTGATGACGAAACTAATGATAATATTAAAAATGGATATTTAGGTAGTGATGTAGATGTTCAGCCTATCAACACTATTACTAGTGTTGCTGGAGATAATAATGTGTGTGCTAACCTTAAGATCAACAACAAAGGTGTCAGAGTTCTTGTAGATACTGGAGCTAGTATATCTTGTATTAGAGAATCACTTGCAAAAACCCTCAATCTTTCAATTAATCCCAGTAAAACCATGATCAAATCTGCAAGTAATCATAGGCTTCTTCCTGTTGGTAAAACTCTCTGTACTCTTTCGTTTGGTCCTGTTTCCGAACAAGTTGAATTCGAAGTCTTCAAGGATGCTGATATTTCTATGTCATGTATTGTTGGTTTAAACGGTCTAAGAGCTATTTGTGCTGATCCTATTATTTCAAAAGGTAAATTAATCTGTAGTAAAGCTGATTGCTACGTTCCTCTATACTCATACACTGAACCCGTTACCACGTTTAACACCAATTCTACCCCCATCCCATCCAATTCAACCCCAGCTAACGTTCTCACTTATCAGACTTTAATGCTTGAATCTGATAATGATTGTTTTAGAATTAATACCATTATGCCAATCGTTAGCTCCGAAAGCACATTATTATTACCATCACACGCTAGTTATCCTTCGTCATTAATTCAATCCTCCCTCGATTCCGGTACATTATCAATAATATCAACCAATCATAACAATAATAATAATAACATCAACCTTTATAATAATAATATCATCACCAATAATATTAGTAATAACCCCAATTCAAAACCTGCATCCATCAACTTATTAGAACAATTAGTAACCAGTCAAGATCATCCATCAACTCCAAAACCAGTCACTCAACCTCCATTAATTACTCCACCTTATCAATCCACTGAAGACGGATCAATTATTCTAACAATTGAACAGAAATCTAGACTAGAAAACTTAATGAAGGAGTATGCTGATATAATGCCAGAGAAATTAGAGCACGCAGGAAAAGCTCATGGTGTCGTTCACGAAATCCCATTTATCGCTGGTACCAATGAAGAAAAACTTCATCAAGAACCATATCCAACTTCACCAAAACAAAAAGAAATTATGGATGAAAAGATTGCCGAACAAATTGCCGCTGGTGTTCTAGTCCCGGTCGAATATGCTAAGATTTGCTCTCCGTGCCAAGTGGTTCAACAATTTGATCCAGTTACAAATACAGTTTCATGGAGATTCGTTGGTGATTTTCGTAAGGTAAATCAAGTTACTGAAAAGATGGGTACTCGTCTGCCCAAGCAAGATGAAATAAGGGCATCTCTCGCAAACAATATGGTTTTCTCTACTGTAGATTTATTCAAAGGTTATTATCAATTTCCAATCCATAAAAGTGATCAGTATAAAACCGTTATCGTCAACTATCGTGGATATTATATGTATTTGGCCATGCCATTCGGATTGTGTAACGCTCCTGCAACATTTCAAAATCATATGAACAAAATATTTGGGAAGTATCTTAGAAAATTTGTTATTGTTTATATCGACGACATTATCATTTTTAGTAAATCAATAGACGAACATTTCGATCACTTAGAATCAGTTTTTAAATGTATTAGACAATACAATCTTAAATTAAATATTAACAAATGTCGCTTTCTTAAAAGTAAAATTAAATTTCTAGGTCTTCTAGTCTCATTCAATGGTCTTTCCTACGATGTATTAAGGTTCAAACGATTTAAAGATATGCCACCACCAACTAATACGAAGGAATTGTCAAAACTTCTTGGTGCTTGGAATTACTTTAGAGACTTTATCCCTAATTATTCGTCGTTAGTAGCTGGATTCTACCAGTTATTAAAGAAAGGCAACCAATTCAACTGGACTAATGAATTAGAAGCCCAAAGAATCCATCTCTTGGAACTTTTATCCCAACCTCACTCGCTTGCTTTGCCCAATGATTATGGTGAACTCACCATAGAAACGGATGCCTCAGGTATAGGTATCGCCGCCGTCCTTCTTCAAGATGGTAAACCTGTTTTGAACTTTAGTCAATTATTACCTCCTCGTGTTAAAGAAATTCCTACAATAGAAAGAGAAGCAAAAGCCGTTATCGCAAGTCTAATTTATTTTCATCCATACATTTATGGAAAAGAAGTCACAATTTTCACAGATCATAAACCTCTTGAAGCTGCTAACAAAATACCACAAACTAATAGAACTTTAATTAAATTATCTTACATTCTTACTGATTATAGGGCACAGATCGTTTACAAGCCAGGTAAACTTAATTATTTAGCTGATGCTATGTCCAGATACCCAGATTTAGATCGTGAAGAGATACCAGACGATCAAGTTTATGTTAATGTGGTAAATAACATTCGCCTGTCACAAAACAATTTTGAAACTGCAAATTTTATTATTAACTCATTAGGTGCTGCTAGTGCATCTACAACAAATAGTACTAATGTGATCAAACCATTCATTTTTAGTAAACTTAAAATTATTTCAGAAATTAAAGCTGACCCTTTTTACGGCCCAATTTACTCGTATCTCGTCCAAGGTGAATTACCCTTTGACTCTGAAGAAGCTCGAAAGATTTTAATTGAAAGTGAATTCTATGATATAGTTGAAGATATCATGGTAAAAGGTTTTAAACATCCTTTAGCAAAAAAGTCATCTGATTTGTCCAATTTACTTATCGTTATTCCAACATCTTTAAAACCAATTATCCTTCAAATCTTTCATGATGATACTTTTGCAGGTGGTCATTATGGTGTATTCAAGACCCTAGAAAAGCTTAAGGAAAGGTACTATTGGAACGGCATGAACAAGGATGTCGTTAGCTACATTGCCTCTTGTCCAACTTGTATTAGCGCTAAACGTCGTTTTGGTCCAATCCCTGGTTATCTTATGCCATTACCTTATGCCGAATACCCATTCCACACTGTCGGTATGGACTTTTTAACTGTCACTAAGAATTATGAAACTATTAATATTTTGGTAATTATCGATTATTTTACCAAATGGCCCGAAGCTTTTATTACTCCAGATCAATCTGCTAAGAACGTTGCAAGTATTTTGTTTTTCCAAATCTTTCTTAAATTTGGTGCTCCAAAGAAATTAATTACTGATCGTGGTGCTAACTTTCTTTCTCAAGTCATTACCGAAATCAATCACTTTTTCAGAGTTAGTAAAGTCTCAACTGCTGCTTATCATCCTCAAACTGATGGTGAAGCTGAAAAATTTAATTCAACTCTTTTACAATTGCTTAGATGCTACTGTGACGAAAATAATGTCCAAGACTTACCCTTAATGTTAAGCATTGTCCTATTCAACTATAGAATCACCCCTCATCCCTCAACTGGTTTCTCACCTTTTTACTTATTATTTGGCCGTTCTGCAACTACTCCTGTCGATATCCCTTTCAGAAATATTCAAACTGCTGGTGGTCCATCTATCGCTGTTGACATCGATCCCTCTAATTATGCCGCTGAACTCAAATCCAAATTCACACATATTGCTCAGTTTGTCAAAAGAAACGTTCAACAAGCTAAAGAAAATCAAGCCAATTATTACAATCAATCCCGTGCTCAACCTGCCTTCAATGTTGGTGACTATGTCTTTGTCAGAATCCCTTTCGATAAAAACTCTCCAGTCCCAGACAAGCTTCGTAAACCATATGCTGGTCCTTATAAAATTATTGCTAAGGTCAACGACAATAATTTTACCATTCAAATGGATTCCAATCATCACCCAAATATCAACGTAGACCGTCTCAAGCCAGTACCACCAAACTTCTTAAACCGTGGGGAAAATGTAGTATAACTGCCCCGCCGGACGACCCCTATTTATACTGTTCTCTATCGCCATAATCGCGCCATCATTCCACGTGTACCACAGCCAGATATTTATTAAGATAATTATTAATTCAAAGAATCCTTTATTATAGATATTTATTTATCCAAGATATCTTTTATTATAATAGATATTTATTTATTCAAAGAATCATATAATAATCATTTTTAACCGACTATTCTATAAACAGTATAAATAGCTTAAATTCATAATCATTTTCTTTAGAGGTTTATTTTCATTACTTAATAAAATATAATTTATTACTTTTTATATCTAATATTTACTTTTGTATTTAGTTTACTTTATATTTATATTTAATCACTTTTACTACTATAGTACATTTATAACAAAAAATCATCAAAAAGACAGCTTAGCGAAGTGGTCTAACGCGTCTGACTTGAAATCAGATCTCCTCGGAGGCGCAGGTTCGAACCCTGCAGCTGTCGATAACTTTTGATAGTAATACTCTTCCCAGTGATGATAAACAATCTCAACAGCTTTACACCCAAAACAGAATTCCAACAAAATCTTCAACTTACAGGTTATAGCTATATCAACCTATTCAATAATATACTTAATATTAAAAAAAAAAAAAAAACCGACAAGTGTTAACATCATATAAATTCTTACTTTTTATAAATTAAGTTTTATCAAATAATTTTAGCACTGTCCAACAGCTTTTTAAAAGCTATTTCAATGTATATTAATTATACACCACAAAACACAGATCAAAAGAATTTAGATCGTATTAAAGATTTTTAATCTTCTATCTTCACTATCTCCAATCTTCACCAATTTGTCTTTCTAAAAGCCAATCCAACTACAAACATCATTCCTACCACCATCTTCAAACATAAAACCAATCATATTAGATTTATCCAACGATTGGAAAGAAATGAAAAATAAGGATTTTCCCCATAATAATTTCAATACTGTTGAAGACATACTCTTGTCAAGCATCTCTATAATTCAAAAAAGTGTTAAAGATATCATTGAACGAGATAACAAACTATCCACCTATGAAAAAAATGGAAACAACATCAATCTCAGATTATATTACCCAAACCACCAAATATCCGATGAACATATAATTCATTTCAGCAAATACACAGATATAGAAAAGATCTCATTTGACAAAAAGAAAAAGAAAACTATCTTTATCTCTCTCTCAAAAGAAAACCTACATAATCTCCTAAATGAAAGAGATACCACCAACAAGATGAACAAGTTCATCACGCACTGTGACGATTACCATATGGTAATTGGAAACATCAACTCATCCAATCAAGACATTGAAAAAGTGTTAAAAGAACAACTTAACCTAAAAATTGACTTCTTCTTTTCTCACATCAAAGTCAACAAAAACAATACCTCCTTTTTTCACCTCATTGAAAGAAAAAACAACTCAATCAAATCAAAGCTACTGCAATCACCATACTATCGTATTAAGATTAAGTCTGCAACAAAATCAAAAAATCATCCTAACAACAAAATCAATCAACTAATCAATGAAGATATACTAGGGGTCTCCACTGATAAAGAAATTGATAACAACATTACCAAAATCAATCAATTAAGCAATGAAGATATGTCCAGGGTCTCCACTGTTAAAGAAATTGATAACAACATTACCATAATCAATCAATTAATCAAAAAAGATAGGGTCGACTTTAATGATCAAGATGATGATTACAAAGAAACTATTTCTGATAACGAATCTAACAATTCAACTAACACACTAGATAACGAGGAAATATCTAATGACGAAACAAACAAACAAACAAAAAACCAATCACCACAAGATGACAATAAATCATCAACCAGCAAACCCTGAAGAACATCCAGGGTTAACGCACTAAACAACATCTTTACAAGATTAGCTTCACCAACTTCCAAAAATAAAACCGCCATAACAAATATGAATACCACCGCAAAAAGTAACCGTACTCGAAATGTTAGCCAAATATCCACACCAATCAAAAACACTCCATACCAATCAGGCAGTCCGAAATCACCTGCTATTGAACAAAAATCTAAGAAAAAAAAAACTTCTTAAACTAGATAGGTTGTTTCAACCTTACCCCATCACACCTTACCCCAACACCTGCTTCTTCTTATATTTTAATATAAATAAACACCGTCGCTTACACTAATAATATTTATTATATTATTAAGTAAGCTTTTTTAAAAAAAAAAAAAAAAAAAAAAAAAAAAAAAAAAAAATATTAAAGATCCAAAATCAAGAAACACTCTATTCAAATTCCAAGCAAGATGCTTACCCATCAACTTCATTCACAACAAACCATGTAGACTATGTAATGAAAATCTTAATAATGATCCATATGGTCATCTATTTTTCAAATGTAAAAAAACTCTGAAATTCATCAACTTCAATAAACTAAAATCATTTATATTCATTACTTCGGGAAGGGGCCTCAATTGGTCACTGGACATAACAAGATCAAGAAGGAATATATCAATAAAAAATATTACATACAAAATCCCAGAAGGTCGCAAATCCGATGGAGAAATAAATATGGATTACAACAACACCAGATTCCACAAATCACACTTCCAATGGAACTATAAAGCAATAGATTTCGACTTAACTAGATGTTTCGCTTATAGAAATGCCATAGCCCTGGTATTTCATCAAGTTTGGATTTGGTTATGTAAAGAATTATATGACGATCAAGAAAATACAATAAAAGAACTCGATTATAAGAATCTAACCTCAAAATGGACTAAGCTAGCTACTTTAGAATACTTAAAAGGTTTAAAAAACATCAAGGAAAGACACGCTAAACAACCACAAACAATTAGCAACATTAATGAAGAATATAGAAAATTTAAAAGAAGAATAGCAAGAGCATACTTCATCAGCATCAAATCTTTACCAAATATCAACAGTTTAGAATATTTTCTTTAAAAACTTTATAAAAAAAACATTAAATAAAATTTTACTGATTAATTTAAAGCATTCACTTTTTAAAAAAAAAAAAAAAAAAAAAAAAAAAAAAAAAGATGGAGCTAATTTAGTTATAGATAAATTGTAATGTAGATGGAGCTACTTTAGTTATAGATAAATAATAAATATAAATAATTCTAATAATCAAATAAATATACAATTATTTGTTAAAAATAAAAAAAATTGAAAAATTTAAAAAATAAAATTTTATTTTTTAGTTTTCGGTTTTAGTTTTCACAATTTTATTTTTAATTTTTAATTTTAAATAATAAATTATTTAAAATAAAGGAAAAATATATTATTTAGTTGAGATATAATTATAACTGTAATATTCATTTAATTCTAAAATGCATATGAATACATTACACTGATTAATTTAAAGCATTTGGGGGAGCAATGATAGCCAAGTGGTCGTCTCAGCAAGTTTTCCGAATCACACACGAATTGACGTTTCTGTGCCCAACTTGTATGCAGTGTGGTAAAACTCATATAAGCATTAAACACATACCAAGCAAAAAACATAATAAACTGACTTAATACATCATTAAGAATCATCTTTTTAAAAAAAAAAAAAAAAAAAAAATAATTATCTTCACTTTTGAAGATTCTAAATGGGACATTTTGGATTCTGACTTTACAAAAGAAGAAATAATTCTAGCAATAAACCAACTAAATCCAAACAAATCACCTGGTCCGGATGGAATTTTACTGATTAATTTAAAGCATTTGCTTTAATTATCTTCACTTTTAAAAAAAAAAAAAAGGATGGAATAACCAATAAATTTTATATCACACATAAAGAAAAACTAGCACCAATGTTAGCCTCGGCTTTCAATGACACCCTAAACAACCCACACATAATTGATCTACAATATAAAGAAGGTTTAATCATAACAATCCCAAAAAAAGGTGACCCTATGCTCATCAAAAATAGAAGGCCTATAACTCTTGCTAATTGTTTATACAAGATACAATCTAAGGTAATCAACAATAGATTACAGACTATTCTTCCTGATATAATTAACCCCAATCAGAAAGGTTTTACTGGAGGCAGAAAAATTACAGATAATACAATGACAGTAAATGAAATTATCAAATATTGTATCAAAAACAAACTACCAGGAATCATTACTTTTTATGATTTTGAGAAGGCTTTTGACTCTATATCTCACGATGCCATATACAGAACATTATTACACATTCATGTACCAACCAAGCTAATTAATCTTATTATGCAACTAATCACCAGTTCCTTTGCAAAAATAGAAATAAATGGTAAAAATACTGATAAATTCATAATAGGACGAGGAGTAAAACGAGGAGATCCTTTATCACCGACTCTTTATGTAATGGTAATCGAAGCTTTAACTAGATCAATACTAGAAGATAAATCAATAATTTGACTTCCTTTAGACTGCACAAACAGAAGAATCAAATTTCAAGGTTTTGCAGATGATTCATCATCAATGGTTCATAACAACGGCCAACTTAATTTGGTACTTCAACACTTCAATCAATTTTGCACAGCAACATCATCAAAACTAAATATAGATAAATCAGTTTCAATAACAATCAACAACCCAGACGCAACAAATTCAGTTATTCCAATATCAAATAAACCAGAAAGATATTTAGGTTACTACTTCACAGGTACCGGAATCCATAGAAAACTACCAGAAATACTGAATTCTATAAGATCCTCCTTATCATTATGGAAAACAACAAGTAACTCAATTAAAACAAAAGTAAACATCCTTAAATCCTTTGCAATATCAAGAATAACATATTACTCTTATATTGAAGAATTCAACGATGATGAAATTAAAGAAATCAATAAAATTGCAGATTGGTTCCTATCAGCACCTAACAATAAAAGTCCAAATGGTTTTAAAGTCTTCAGATTAATGAGCTCTAAAAGAGAAAATTATCCTATGGATCAAGGAGGTTGGAATCTTTGGAATATCAAAAACAGACAAAAAGCACAAAGACTATGGATGATAAATCAAATAATAAATAAAATTGAAACTAATAAAATAGAATCAGAATATCAATACAGTTGGAAACATCAAATATCAATCAAAACAATAACTTCAGATTACCTACTTAAAAACTACAATGATTGGATACTAATAAAAGTTAAAAAAGGACTACTAGACGGTTTGAAATCCATTAAAAATAAGGACGGCAAACCTCTTTCTTTAGCAGAATGGTATTTGGAAATAAACAATCTCAATGAAATGCATCTTGACATACCTGAACTAGGTCTTGTGATGGGTCACGAAACATTTTTTTTGATACCCTTTCTTTAACAATTGACCAAATATTTTCAATTATATTAATATCTAGACTGTAGGGTGGTAATGGATAAACTTGTGTATTATTTTCTTCTAAATATTGTTTCACTCTTTGCTGTATGCGAACTACAGTTGTCATGATAAATGATTGGCACCCTCTCACTTTATTTATATCTGCATATTATTCTAAATTTAGTTGTGTATCGTTTTTTATAATTTCAAGATATAGCTTAGTTCAAAATCCATTTGATAAATTTATAAATAAATTGGAACATAATAAAGAAAATTTCCCAAAAATATTTCATTAACCACACCTTTTCTAACATTTGTCTTGATACGTGATTCTAGTAAAATATTAGTGTCATAAGCCCAAGAAGACCTACCATGGTTATTATTATAATATTGGAACTTTACTTCATCCATAAACATATAATTTTCTCATTATTCCACTATTAAATTTATATGCACAACTTAAAAAAAATCTTTTTCTTCTATTATGTCTAATCAATGAGGGATTCTTAACTTTCTTATTATATATTATGTTATATCTCTTTAATATAATTCTTACAGACTTGTATGATATTGTTCCAAATCCATTTTGTTCATACCAAATTATACTTTATTTTATATAGTAAATTTTCTATTTTAAAAATTGAAACATAAATCACGTTCATCACGTTCGTCAAACTTTCTTTTCTCCCATGACTTTTACAGTCATTGATTGTGCCTGTTTGTTCTACCTTTTCTAATGTTTTTGCTGCTGTTGATTTATGCACTCCAATTTTTTTGCAATTTTTGAGTTCGACTTGTGACCTCTGTTTTTATATGATAATATTGAGTATCGAACTTTATCACTTAACATCATTTTGTTTATTTACTATATATAATTTTTAAACTTATACTAACACTTAATTATTAAATTAATGATAAAAAATATAAAAATTTTAAAAATAAAAATGTGGTAAAAAATATAGAAATTTTTTTTTTTTTATTTTTTTATTTTACCCACACCCACTCCTAACCATTTATTTCTAAAAATTAATAATTATTGGGGGTAAGGTTCTTCATATAAAAACTATTATTGGTAAATCTTATTTTATAAATGATTTAATAAAAGTTGGGGGGTCTACATATATAATCCGGGCACTGTATTACAGTTATAATTATATATCAACTGATGACTTAATACATCATTAAGAATCGGGAAAAAAAAAAAAAAAAAATTTCATTTGCTTTTAATTATCTTCACTTTAAAAAAAAAAAAAAAAAAATAATTTATTTTTTAAAATTGGGGGTTGGGCAGATAATTTCGTGTGAAATTTTTTTTTTTTAAAAATTTTATTAAAAAAAACAGTAAAAATTTTATTAAAAAAAAAATTAAATAAAACACTAAAAAAATAAAAAAAACTGTTTTATTTCAATATTTTTTAATTTTTTAGTGTTTTTTTTATTAAAAATTTTGGTAAAAAAAAAACTATTTTATTGGGAAATTTTATTTTCGAGGTATAAATCGATGAGTTGATCGGAATGATTGAATATTTCTCTATGGTAGTTGAGATTTGGTTTCCTTCAATAAATCCCACTATAGACCGAAGGTAATGATGATGGTTCACCAAGAGGTTTATTGAAAATATTATAAATAGATGCAATTATAAACATAATTTGGTTATGTTTTTCGCAGACTTCTACAACCGATTGGTCCTCGGTCCACATTAGTCTATACTTTTCAAGTATTTTCCATTTTTCTAATTGACACCAAGCTCTTTCTATTAAGGAACGATATCTTGAAATACTTTAGTTTAATTCACACTTGGATTTTGGAAATATAACATTTTCACAGTATTGCCTAATTTTAGGAAATGCTGCATCAGCAACCAAAAATTCTTCATCTGTAAGCAACCCAACAACCTCTACTAAACTAAGAAAATTTAATGATATCTGATCAGGTATAGATCCTTGGAAAGAATGAAAAAGATATTGAAACTTTCCTAATCCATCGACAATACCAATTATTGATATACATTCTATTTTTCTTTGCCACTATGCATATTGGTCCTATATTGTTTTGTAGGTGCGCTGCTTGTTGAAGCAAGATTACCATCTATAAATACAGTAAAACGGTTTGAAATTCTGAATTCGTTTTTATCAAACCAGTGACCACGTGCTAACCTTTCTTCTAATGGTAAGATATGAATAGTATTTATTTGTTTAAAAAAAATATCCATGCAATTACACATTTAAAATTTGATTTTAGTTTTATCAGAGTTAGAGTCAAACATAAATAATTTCCAATTCCACTTTTATTTCCTCGTTGTTCGCTAATAAAATTACCTTTAGCGTCCCCATCTTCAGCTGTACCATCGCCTTGATCTTCAGATGTACCATCATCTATTATTATTATTATTACTGGTTACTAACGCCAATTCGTTAGTTTCTAGCCTAAAAAGAAGCTACTAACTTTCGGAATTACCATGCTTGGACATCAAAATAGTAAAAATTTGTTATTTTTCAAAAATAAACATTTTTTAATGAAGAATTTAGGTTTGTGTTTCTATAATTATAATAATTATTAACAAAATCTAAAAAAAAAAAAAAAAAAAAAAATTTTTTATTAAAATTTTTAGTAAAAAAAACATTAAAAACATAAAATTTTGTGAAAAAAAAAAAAAAAAACATTAAAAATTATAATAAAAATTTTAATAAAAATTTTATTAAAAATTTTATTAAAAAAAAAAGCAAAAAAATTAAAAAAAAAAATTTCACACGAAAAAAATAAAAATAAAAAAATAAAATTTTATTTTTTAGTTTTCAGTTTTAAGTTTTAGTTTTCACAAACAAATAGTTGTATATTTATTTGATTATTAGAATTATTTATTTTTTAAAATAATCTATAAATGGACGGTTTTCTAATCCATATTCCTTCAACAGTTGTTGGCTAAAAAGAACTATTTGACCATTAGTGGCATTTGGGTTATTACTTATAAATATCCCCCATTTTGGATTCCATCCACCTCTTCCATGTATAAGATTTTGATGTTCGTATCTAGTTACTAAAATACAAAATTTGTGTATTTTTATACCTTTTTGAGAAAACCATTCTTCGAATTGTTGAGGGAAAATATGATGTTTGTGATATTTTATCTCATCGTCCCTTTGGTTTCCTAAACCAATTTGTGTCCTATATATAGAATAATAAATAAATAAATTACATGTTAGTAAATAATATTTTATCTAAATTTACTTTTAAGCTGAGATTAGACTATTTCTAAAAGAAAAAAAATAAAAGAGAAAAAAATAGAATAATACCTGTCATATGAATTAAAAGAATTAAAGTGATGTGGCATTTGATAAAATTGATTTTGTTGGATTTGGGAACCTAAATCGTTGTACCAAAAGTTATTGTATCTCTGTGGTGGTGCAAATTCAATAGTAAAATGAACACTTGGTTGTTGAAAGAAGTAGTACATCTTTTGATTCTAATTTTAAAGTTTGAAAATGAATATAAAAATTAAAAAATAATATATATAAATTATAACAATTGGTTTTTTTTAATTTGTAAAAATTAAATTTAATAAAAAAAAAAAAATTTTTGATTTAAAATTTTTTATATTTCAATTTTTTTTTTTTTATTTTCCTTCTTTTTTCCCTTTTTTTATTTTGTTTTATATATTTTTTTAAGTATTTTCAAAAAAGTTCAAATTTTTTTTTTTTATTCCAAAATTACACAAACTTTTAAAATAAATTAAAAATGGTTTTTTTTATTTTAAACCCATAAACTTAAAAATCATATAATTTTATTATCTATATTTCTATTGTTTATTTATTAATTTATTTATTCTTTTTTTTTTATAAGTGAAGATTTTTCAAGAAGATGCTTTAAATTAATATTTAAATTTTATTCTGAACTATTGATATTTGGTATTTTGGTGTTAATGAAGTATGCTCTTGCTATTCTTCTTTTGAATTTTCTATATCTTTATATAAAGATAATTTTGAATTCAATATATTTTCTAATTTTTTTAAACCAACTCTTAAATTGAATTCTTTTAAGCAAATTCAAATAAAATCTTTTGAATTTTTTAAATTTAATACCAAGAGATAAGAATTTGGGTTCAAATAAATCTTGAACTTCGATAATTTCTTTTTTTCGACTCTTTGTTTAATACCTTTAGAAATGTTGATAGATAAATTTTTGAAATCAAATCCTAAATAATATTCAAAGAATTTATAAAACAATTGATCTATTGATATTTTATTATCTGATGATTTAAATTTGAGAGTTGTATGATCATAATAATGAACAAGATAATCTTCAATAATAAAATTTGTTTTGAGTTTTGAGGTATGTTCGAGAATTGATTTATTTGGGGATTCAAGATTTGGTAAGATTGGAGGAGATACACCATTTTGTAAGAAATTAATGACCATTAAAACTAAACAGAATGAAGAGAAGGTACCCCGAGAGGGATCTTTGAAATTTTTTTGTGTGTGCCTCAATGCTTAACTAATAATATTAAATCACGACATCTTGGATCCAAATCTACATATTCCTTAATTAGTAATGATTTATAAATTTCCAATCACATGTCAAAAAGGATATTTGTGATCTTTTCGTTAAATCCAAGGGTTGGTACTTTTGCTCTTTCCTAATTTCTACAATAGTAATTCTTTGTATCCTTTAAAATATACTTTACCTGAGATAATAATGTTTTATCTTTTTTTTTTGAAAAAAATAAACATCTACATTATTTTGCATAAGCTTTTGGCTGGGTCTCAAAATTTTTTTTTTTTCAATATATCTTTATATGTTTTATTTTTATATTATAAAATTGGTTCATAAATATAAAAAAGATAAACGTTTTTAAGATTTATTAAATAAAAAAATTGTATTTATTTTTTTTTAATTTTTTTTAAAATTTTTTTTTTTTTATGATAGGTTAAATATTTTTGAAAAGATAATTCATTTTTTAGTGTTTTAAAAAAATATTTTTTATTTTTGGTATTTTGGTTAAAAACTTCAAATATTTTGTGAAAACACCTCTATTTTCCATTATTTTTTCAATTCTTTTTGGAATTGATTGATATAAATTATCAATACATTCTCTTTCAATTCCACATCAACTATTTCTTTAAAATCTTCTCCAGGATTTCTTTGATTTTTGTAAATAATACATATTTTAATAACTGATCTTATTATTCAATATTGTTGAGGTCTGAAGAGTATTTTGGGATCCATATGACAAGAGATTCCATTGTTTTTTTTAAATTTTTGAAAATTTCCCTAACCATTTTTGGACAGTTATCTTGTAAAACATTAATAGATTAAACATCAAAGAAATATTTGCCAAGTTTAAGACCATACTTATCGTTTAGGTACCATAAATTATGTTCATCTATTTGTATTACAATAAACAATCAGTATTGAACCTGCACCTCTCATATAAGAAAATTTGGGAATAAAATTAGTTTAAGTTTGACAAAAAAAAAAAAAATTTCTGAGTTTCCCCCACTCCCACACCCACCCACTTGACCAATTTTTTCATTTTAAAAACTTAGAAACTTAAAAAAAAAAAAAAAAAACTTTGAATTACATTATTTTTTTGTATGAAAAAAATTTAAAATTCTTGTGCAATTTTATTTAATCATACCATTTTTGAAATATTTGAATAATTATAAATGACAGAGTTTTCGACAATATCTACTCTTGAAATGTTTGCCCATTCCCTTAATAACACACATTGTTCTATTCTTTCCCAACCCAAATTTGATCTGTAACCAACAACTTAGCACCCGAAAATGTTCTTTCAATTTCAAAGCAACTGAAAGTACATTCTTACAATTGAATATAATGTTGGATATTCAATACTATTTTCTTTCTAATATTTTATTGTATCATTTCTATGATCTAAACTTTCTTCTACACATTGTCAAGCTGTTTTGGGTTTTTTGAAATTACTTTTAGTGCATGGGACTAAAGCAACGGAGGTTTCGTTAGCACATTGATTGATGTTGTGATCTTGACCACAATTGTAACTAACTTTATTCTTCATTCGGAATGCAATAATGCCATTCTTCATTTCTTTTTTTATTTCTTTTAAAGTTACTATTTAATAGGAGTTGCAAGTATTTTTAGATTTCTTTATAATTAGAAAAATAAAAAAAAAAACTAAAACTTAGAAATTGACTTTAAAAATGGAACTAATTGACCCCGAACTTAGAAACCCCTTTTTTTCAAAAAATAAACTAAATTGCATACCCTAATCAAAAATAGATGATTCACTTGTATGATCATTGATGTTGGATTGTTAGGTAGTACAAAATATGAAAACATTATCAAAAAACAACTATTATTTTATATCAGTAGTCTCCAAGAGAACTGGTGATGTTTTCCAGCAGTTTATCGATCAAAATAAACGTAAAACTAAATATGAAATTAAATATTGTCAAAAAAGACAATGTACAGCAATAGCACTGCAGTGTAAAAAGAATAAAACATTTTTTGTCCTCATCAACATTCCCGAACCAATATTAAAACAAAAAGAAAATGAACTAAAAAGAGAATCAAACACAAAAGCCAAAAAAAAATCAATTTGAAAAGAAGTTTATAATAACACCAAGAGTAAATGGTTGTATAATAATTGCCACAATTACCTTGATTCCTCAAAGATTATTTGTAATAGTCAACTTTTTTCTGCTTCCCTATCAAAAGAGTTCAAGAAATATAATAGTTTCTCCAAAATTAGTTTCCTATAGAAATGGAAGAAAAAAATGTTTATTGGGTCGTTGCAACCCACATCTTGCAGGAAATTTATATTCTATTAAAAATAAACATCTGTTAATTTTATTTCTCAAAAATTTATAAAAAAAAAAGTTGTGGTGGCTGAATTTGTGAAAAAAAAAAAAAAAAAAAAAAAGTTTGGTATTGAAATCTAACCCTAAAAAAATCACGATAATCAATCTTTAAAATATTTTTATTTATTTATCTATTTATTTATCTATTTATTTATTTATTTATTTATTTAAATAATGATTTTTTTTTTTAAATTTATTGAATTATTCATCCATTTTATAAATTAATAGTTTGATTTTTAAATAAATTTTTAAAAAAAAATTTAAAAAAAAAAAAATAAAAAAAAAAAAAAAATAAAAAACAATCTTAAAAAATAAAAAAGCTGATTATCATCTAGA
Organism: Dictyostelium purpureum; assembly: GCF_000190715.1. Classification (NCBI taxonomy): domain Eukaryota; phylum Evosea; class Eumycetozoa; order Dictyosteliales; family Dictyosteliaceae; genus Dictyostelium; species Dictyostelium purpureum. The sequence goes on along the minus strand of NW_003519511.1, from coordinate 41,126 downwards.
TTACATTTTATTAAAATAAAAATAATAAATATATCCTTTTAAAAAGTTTTTTAAGATTTATTTGATCAATCTTAAAAAAAATAAAAACTTTTATTATTATAAAAAAAAAATGAACAATTTATTTTTATTTTCTAATTGTTTAATTTCTTGTTACAATTTCCCCATTTTAATATGGAGCTTAAGATATTTTCATTAAATAATGGAATAGTTGCATTGGCTAAAATTTTACTTCCACCTCCTTTTCCGCCACAATTTAATGATGATAAAAGTTTTTTAACTATAGTATCTGCAGTAGTTTTAAGACTATTTGGTTCTTGATTAGCACCTAAATTACATATTGCTTTACCTTTTTTTGATACAGTTATATTTATGTGATTTGGATTTGATTTTGAAAAACTACCTGCAATAACATTTAAAATTTTACTATCGTCACAATCAACAACATGGATTGAAAGAGGGTGATCAATACCACTGCCGCATTCAACACCGCAAATATGACCACTGTGTGAGGAGGCAGACAAAAGGGCAATCTTTAAATTGAGCTCTTCAATTTCTTTTTCTTTTTGTTTATTTGAAGATACCAAACGTTCAATAGATGGTTGGAAATTTGTTAATGGTACATTTATATTATCAGATATAGATTGAACCATTTTATAGTGAGATTTAAACCATTCAGTGGCAACTTTTCCAGCAATAGCTTCAATTCTACGAGTACCAGCAGCAACACTTGATTCACTAATAATCTTGAAATGGTGTATATCAGAAGAACGTTCAACATGAGTACCACCACAAAGTTCTTTTGAAAAACCTGGGATCGAAACAACACGAACCAAATCTGTATATTTTTCACTAAATAGTTGAATAGCATCGCCTTTAGAAGCCTCGCTATATGGCATTTCGTGTGTTTCTAAATAAATATCTTGATCGATTACATCATTTACCCATTTTTCGATTTGATCTATTTCTTTAACACTGAGTTTTTTACCATGAGTAAAATCAAAACGTAAAATATTTGGACCAACAAATGAGCCAGCCTGAACTACTGATTTACCAATGATTTCTCTCAAGGCAGCATGAAGAAGATGGGTTGCACTGTGATGGATTGCAGTTTGTTTTCTAACGCTTTTTTCGACTTGGGAAGAAACTATTGAGCCCTCAGCTAAATCATCTTGAACGTTTGTAATAAGTTGTTTGGTTGGGTCCCATTTTACAACCAAAACCAAAGAGTTATCGTATGGTTTAATTGTATCGATGACATTATATATTTGATTTGAATTCTTTGATTTAATAATACCTGTATCGCCGATTTGACCACCTGATTTACCATAGAAAGGAGATTTATCGAATGATAAATAAACTAAATGGTTATCGTTATCAAAAAAACTCTTTGTGATTAATGATTCGTCATTTAAAGTGGTTTCATAACCAATGAATTTGGGGGAGATATTATCATTTTTCCATTTCTTGACTTCATCCAATGGATTGTTGGTATTTGGTTGAGATTCATTTGATTTCCATGTGGCTCTTGATTGATTTCTGGTTTCATCTACTAAATTTGCAACCTTTTCCATGTCGATTTCGATGTTGTTTTGCTTTGCTTTAACTTCTGAAATTTCTAATGGTAAACCATATGTATTATAAAGTAAAAATAAATTATCTTCATTTAATTGTCCTCTGTCGATCATTTCCTCTAAATATGGTATACCTCTTTTGATTGCTTTGTAGAATGTAGTTTCTTCATTTAAAAGTACATTTTTAATTTCATTTGAACGTTCTCTGAGCTGTGGAAAAGTATCGGCCATCTCATGTTCTAAAATACTGAATAATTGATAAAGGAATGGACCCTCAAAACCCAAGAGTTTTCCGTAAGAGAGTGCACGTCTAATGATTTTACGAAGAACATAGCCTCTGCCAATATTAAATGGAATAACACCATCTGAAATTAAAAATGAAATTGAACGTAAATGGTCAATAATAACTCTGTAGGCTACTTCAACTCTTTGTGGATCTTGCTTTATAATATGTGAGGCTTTAGTTGGGTCGATCATAACTTGCTCTTTGAATGAATTGATTAAATTTTGAAATAGATCTATATCATAGTTTGTGGTTTTTCCTTGAAGCACTGTTGCCATTCTCTCTAGACCCATACCAGTATCGACACAAGGCATTGCTAATTTTTCTAATTCACCTTTTTCATTTCTATTGTACTGCATGAATACCAGATTCCAAATTTCTAAAAATCTTTCGCCATCAACCTCTTTTCCTTCTCCATGGTCCCAAAATATTTCGGAGCATGGTCCACATGGTCCAGGTCCATCCCCCATAGACCAAAAATTATCTTTTTTACCTAGATACATAATTTTATCATTTGAAAGCCCAATTTGATCTCTCCAGATAGATGCAGATTCTTCATCACCTTCCAATACGGAAATGGCTAATCTTTCTTTTGGTAAACCGAAATCTTTAGTTAAAAGGTTCCAAGCATGTTGAATTGAATCTCTTTTAAAATGGTTATAACCACCAAATGAAAAATTACCCAACATTTCAAAAAATGTATGATGTCTTGCTGTATATCCAACATTTTCCAAATCATTATGTTTGCCACCTGCTCTAACACATTTTTGTGATGTTGTAACTAATTTATATTTTGATTCTTCCAAACCTGTGAATTGATTCTTAAACTGTACCATACCGGCATTTGTAAATAATAGAGTACTGTCATTATGTGGAATTAAACTAGAACTTGGTAATCTTTTATGTTTATTTGTTTCGAAATAATTTAAAAACTTTTCTCTAATTTCTTTAGTGGTTATATCATTTTTAAAATTATTATTATTATTGGTTGAATAATATTTATTTATACTATTATAATATTTTTTATTATTTTTATTAAATGATTTTAAAATCATTTTTTAAAATCAATATTTTAATACTGATATATAGATAGATATAATATTATAATATTATATTAAAAGTTAACAATAATTATAAAAATGAAAAAAAAAAAAAAAATTATTGAAAAAAATCAAAAAACAAAAAAAAAAAAAAAAAAAAAAAAATTTAAAATTTTAATTTTTTTTATTTTATTTAAACGAAAACTCATTTATGTAAATTAAAAGTAAAAATTATTTTAAAATATATATTTATTTATTTTTTATATTATTATTATTAATATAAAATATATTTAAATAAAATATTAAGTTTTTTTTATTTTATAATGAATAGTGCCAATAATAGTTCAAACCTTGTTTCGTTAACCAGTAGTGATTATAATGATAATGATAATAATAATAATTTAGAAAACAAACCATCAAAACTATTTAAATTAATATGGAAAAATAAATATATTAAAGGAATAATAATAAGGTATTTAAAGATATATAATATTTTTTATTATCAAAGAAGATTTAATTCAGTAAAATCAATTATAGAATTTAAATATAAAGAATATCTTTGTAATATTAGAATTTCCAGCAGTGGAGAAGAAAATTTCGGTGTATTACCAGATAATATCGAATCGTTATATTTCTTTTATTCATATACAACACCTAAACAAGTATCCATCACACCAACACTAAATTATTTTATTTTTAAAAATTCAATTAATATTCATACTCTTTACTTGGATGGATACAATTTATTTTTACCAGAAATTCCAACAAACACCTTACCAATTTCAATTACCAGCTTAACTTTAAGATATTACAACCACAGAGTTTCAAAACAAGTTTTACCAAACCATTTAAAAATATTGCATCTAGACTCACCAAAAATATCATTCGATGAATATTCAATTCCAAACACCTTAACAGAATTATCAAATCAATATTTCGAAACTTTACCCACTAAAAAGGGATATATACCTGACGGTTTATCTAGCTTAACTTTAAACGGAACTGATTTGGTCAACGATAGCCCTTACTTTCCCGAGTCTTTAACCTTTTTAAAAACAAATTTAGATAATGTCATCATTGAAAAACTGCCGATCTCTTTAAAGAAATTGGTTTTATCATCAAATACTTTAAAAGAAGGAGTATTTCCACCCAATTTGGAGTACCTTGAAATCGAAACCAAAAAGGAATTAAATAGCAAAATAATACCAAGATATTTAAAATCACTTGTATTAAAAAGTGATTGCAAAACCATTCTTGAAGCAGATGGTACTGTATTACTACCCAACACACTGCAAAGTCTTATTATCGGCCCTGGTTTTGATCAAGTAATAACTTCAAATCTATTTTCAAGTAATCTAACCTATTTAGAGTTTGACTATTCCAGACCTACAACTATTTTTAATAATGGCGGTTTACCACTAGAACAAAATCTTTTCCCAAGCTCTCTGACATACTTAAACTTAGGCCCATCGTTTAACCAACCAATAGGTAGTTCACTATCCAAATGCATTAATTTAAGGGAACTGATTCTTGGTTTTAAATTCTCCCGCATTATAACTGAAGGCTCGATTCCTTTTAATTTAGAATTATTAGCAATTAGAAATAACAACTATGCACACTCCATCAAAATCAATAATCCATATACCATTGTTCATTGTTCAAACTATTTTAACCAATTTATTTCAAATCCCCACTCATTAATAGTACTCAAGCTTTTAGATCAAAAAAACCTAATCACCTTACAAAACTATATAAATTTAGAGTATCTTGACATTAGCGTTACCACAATTACTAATTTATCAAACCTTTTACCACCAAACAATAAAATAAAAACTTTAATATTAAGTAATTATTATGAAGTAATAGAATTAAAAAACTTTCAAAATTTAGAAAATTTAACAATAACTGGTTTCAAAACAATTTTAAAAGCAAAAATTACTTATGAAAGTAATAATAATAGCAACAATAGTAATAATAGCAACAATAATAACAATAATATGATTAAAATATTTAATTTTTATAGTTTGAAAATGATAAGAGTATCAAAAAAGAATCATTTGTTTTTAGATTCATTAGATCCCATTTTTTATCAATTCATAACAATAATGTCTTAAAATAATTTCTTTAAAACTAATTATAAAATAAATATAATTGTTTTTATATTTACATAAATAAAAAATTTTAACTTTTGTTTTTAATATTATTTATATTTTATTTAGATAAAATATTTAAAGAGTTTTTACCTGATTGCTCTTACATTCTTTACTATTTATTTTGTATACATATTCCACATTCGCAAGTATTTCTAAAATTCTTTTGATCTTTTATAATAACTGCAACTTGTTTCTCTTTAACATTATTTTCAAATTTTGGAGGACCACATTTTGATTTTATTAAAACACTTACTGAACAATCTATAATCTATAAAAAAATGCTTATTGGTATATTTTTTTAAAATTATAACCGAATATTTATAACTTAAACCTCTTTAAAATAAAAAATGGGTTATCTTTTGATGTTTAAATCTAATTATTAATATTAAATTATATATAAACTAAAAATAATTAAAAAAAAATTAAAAAATGGGGGGTGGAGGTTTTAATGAGGTGTAAGATTAAAATTTGTTTCTATTTCTATCTCTTAATAGATAATACTTATGATATCGTAAAAAAATTATATAACATAATAATAAAAATGTACGAATATAAATTAACCAAATGTAAATAATAATATCTATCTATTATTTATTTTCATTTTTTTTTTTATTTTTTTAAATTTTATTTTTTTTATTTTTTATATTTTTTAATTTTATTTTTTTTCAAAAAAAAAATAATTATATATAATGGAAAATAATAACAGTAATAATATTTATTCTTTAATAAGTCAAAATTTTGGTGCATTTTTATTTTTAATTATTGCAATATTAATATCCATATATTTCTTTGTTTCTAGTAATAATAATAATACTAATAAAACTATGACAAAACTAAAAGTTGGAGACACCGCACCATCATTCAAAGATATCCCAGATGGTAAAGGTAATTTACATTCTCTCGAAAACTATGCAGGTAAAATTTTAGTATTGTATTTTTATCCAAAATCATTTACACCAGGATGTAAGTATAGAAAAATTTAAATTTAAACATTTTATATATATTTTTTTAACTCCATCAAATTAATACAAATAATAATAATAATAATTGTATAGGCACTAAACAAGCTTGTGAATTTAGAGATAAATATGAAGCATTCAGCGAAGCTGGTGCAGTTGTAAGTATAAAAATAACTATTAACTATAATTAACCAAATATGGTATATAACCTTTTAACTAAAATTATTATTGATTTTTTTTTTTTTTTTTTTTTTTTTTTTTTTTTTTTTTTTTTTTCTATTTTTTTTCTCTTTTTTTTTAAAATAGGTTATTGGTGTCAGTTCAGATAGTCAAGATTCACAATCAAAATTCCAAGATAAATATCGTTTACCATTTCCAATTTTATCGGATAATAAAGGAGAACTTGCTAAATTATATGGTGTCGAAAAGGAATTATTAATTTTACCAGGTCGTACAACCTTTATTATCGATAAAGATCAAAAAATTGCCCATACTTATACAAATATGTTTAAAGCAACTTCCCACATTGATGAATCTTTAAAAATTATAGAAAAACTCAAATAATAAATTTTCAAACTAATAAAAAAATAAACTATAAATTTTTTTAAATTCAAAACATAAGTTCAATATGATTGATTTTTATAATACCAATCTAAATTTGTAGTATTTTCCTCCCCCCCACCCCCCTTAAAAAATTAGGTGTGTTTATTGCCATAAATGTGTTTTTAAGATAATAAAAAATTTTATTTTTTTTTAATTTTTTTTGTTATTAATTTTTTTTAATTTTTTTTTAATTTTTTTTAAAATTTTTTTTAAAATTTTAATTATTTTATTAACTTTGTAATTTTTTTTATTCAAGTTTTTTACATATAAATAATTTTTTTTTAGCACATAAAATTTTTTTAAAGATAATACAAAAAAAAAAAAAAAAAAAAAAAAATAAATATTATAAAAACAAAAAAAAAAATATATATATATTTAAGTAAATAAACTAAATAAATTATTAATATTATTAAATGGGTCCAAAACAAGATTCAGAAAGAGGTGGTCGTGGTGGTGGCCGTGGCGGTGGTTATGCCGGTGAAAGAGGAAGAGGTCGTGGTGGTGCTGGTGCTGGTGGCAGAGGTGATGGTGAATATCAAGGTGGTGGTAGAGGAAGAGGTCGTGGTGCTGGTAGTGGTGGCAATAATGAACAACAACAATATTCACCACAACATCAACAACAACAACAACAACAATACTCACCACAACAACAACAACAACAACAATCACCACAACATCAAGATTTCCCACCAATGGGAAGTGGCGGTCGTGGTGGTCGTGGTAGAGGCCGTGGTAGTGGCCCAAGACCAGTTGAACAAGTTAACGAGCCAGTTCCAATGCAAGTTACACCAGTTCCACAACAACAACAGCAACCACTACAACAACAACAACCAACACCAATGACAACAATCTCAACCCAACCACCTGCTCAAGGCTCAATTTCAAGAAGAGAATTAGTAAAGGATGATGACATTGAAAATGTTGCTTCAGTTCCAGTTGCTAAAAAAACAATCCAAAGTAGACAAACCTCTATAATAACCAATTTTTTCCCAATCATCTTTAAAGGTTCATCTAAAATCTTCCTTTATCGTTTAGATTTCGAACCAGAACAAATCTCAAGAGATTCTAGAACCAAACTCGTCAGAGAGTGTCCAGGCTTCAGCGATCTTGTTTGCAGATACGATGGTGCTTCTTTATTATATACCTCGAATATCATCAAATCCAACTCGTTCATTGTCAATGGTGTTAATATTTTAATTAAATACACATCTGAATTTGACCATACTAGCAAGGTTGCCACTCAATTCTTCAATATTTTTACTAAAATTGTAATTATAACCCACAAAAATTTTATTTTTTTAAAAATGGTAAAGATATTAATTTTTTTATTTTATAGCTTTTTAGACAAATGAATTTTTCTTTAATGGGAAGAAATTATTATACCCCATTAAATAAAAAAACTATTGAAAAATATCAATTAGAAATCTGGAAAGGTAAATATTTTTATTTTTTTTTCATTTTTATTTTTTATATAATATATTTTATTATATAAAATACATTTTATTTTATTATTATTATTATTTATTAAAATTAATTTATAAATTCTTTTAAAAAATAGGTTATTCCTCAGCTATCTCTCACACTGAAGCTGGTGTAATGTTAAGAGTCGACACTTCATCAAAAGTCGTTAGAAAGAAGACTGCCTTAGAAACCATCAAGGGAATGAACTACAGAAAATCCCAATGTGAAGCTGAATTAACCTCTTCTATCGTCGTTACTCTCTACAATAACAAAACCTACAGAATCTCAGGTATTGATTGGAATGCTAAAGTCACCGATAAAATGGAAGGTAACACCACATTCCTTCAATATTACCAAAAAAATTATCCAAAGTCTGTTATTACCGATTTTAACCAACCATTACTCAAGTCAGAAGTCAAGATGAGAGGCCAAAAACAACAAATCTATTTGGTCCCAGAACTTGCCCATTTAACTGGTATCTCTGACGAAATGAGAAAAGGTAAATATTTTTTATATCTATTATTATTATTTTTTGTTGCAGTTTATTAATAATTTTTCTATTATATTATAGATTTCCATATTATGAAGGATATTGCAGAAGAGTCAAACATGGATCCACCAATGAGACATTCAATCCTTGACAGTTTTGTTAAATCTCTCAATACCAATCCAAAGAATGAAAAACAAATAAAGGATTGGAGCGTTGCTTACCAACCATCTCTCACTGTCAACGGTGTAATTTTAGATCCACCAAAATCTATTCCAAACAATACTTCAGTCAAGGGTTTGAAGTGGTGTTTCATCATCGATAAAAGAGATTTCGAACGTAATGGCCAAAATTTACATACCTTTATCCAACTCAGCGGCTTCCCAAATCCAACCGTTGTCCACCCAGATATGCCACGTAATTTCCGTGATGTTCGTTCAAATCTTTATACCGATATCATGGAGAAATATGTCGAGCAAGGTTATAGATTCTTTTTAATTATCATTCCTCAAAATAACCCTGAAGTATACAAAGGTATCAAAGTTAAAAGCTTTACAGAATACAAAGTTTTAACACAATGTATCTTTTTAAGAACCTTTGAAAAAGGTCGTCCAGTTGCTCTTAAATTAAAAAACCAAGTTTTCGCCAAACTTGGTATTGCTCCATGGACTATCAATAACGTATTTAAAGGTGTTCCAAAAAAAACTATGATTGTTGGTATTGATGTAGGTCACAACTCTGATATTCGTGGTCGTTCTGTTGTTGGTTTTGTATCAACTCTTGATGATTCTTTCACCAAATATCACTCACGTTGCTACTTGCAAGAAAGACCAGGCAAAGAGATTATAGAAACTCTTTGTAATGCCACCAAGGAAGCTTTAGCTGCCTACTTCAGATTAAATAATACTTTACCAGAATTAGTCATTGTTTATCGTGATGGTGTCGGTGATGGCATGTTAGATTTGGTCAACAAGTTTGAAATTTCTGAAATGCACAAGGCTTTCAGCGAAACTCCATCATCATGGGGTGCCAAACCAAAACTTATGTTTACCGTAGTCAAGAAGAACACAAATGCTCGTTTCTTTACCAATGATGCCAGAAAAGGTAATCCAGAGCCAGGTACCCTCATTGATAGTCAAATTACCAAGCCAAACTGGTATGACTTTTATCTTGTCTCACAAGTTGCATTCAAGGGCTCAGTTAATCCAACCCATTACCATGTCCTTTGTGATGAATATGGAATCCCATCAGATTGTTTCCATTTCTTCACATTCCAAATGTGCCATCTCTATTACAATTTCGAAAAATCCGTTAGAGTACCAGCTCCATGTCAATATGCTCATCGTTTAGCATTCTTAATTGGTCGTACTGTCAATAGAAATGTAGCCCCAGAGTTATCCCAATATTTATATTTCTTATAAGATTATAAATATATTACTTATCACAATAAATAAAAATATTTTAGTTATCCAAAAAAAAAAAAAAAAAAAAAAATTTAATAGATATATTTAAATATAGTTTTTATTTTATATTTTAGCTGTAGAAAAAAAAAAAAAAGAATGTGTTTAGATATAAAATGGACGTGTAAAGAATGCCCCAACAACAGCGCCCTTTGAATTTGAAATTAAATTACTATCATAGTTTAAAATTGAACTTTTATTTTCTTTCAAATCGGAATTGATTTGTTGTTTGTAATTAATTGAAATAATTGAATCTATAGGAATAAAAAAAAATTAGTATATATTAATAAAATATTTATGCAGTATTATACTTACTAAGTAACATTATATAAATAAATATTTTAGAGTTATTTTAAAATTAGGAAATTAAAAAATATATTTAGAAAAAAAAAAAAAAAAAAAAAAAAAAGAAAAATAATATTTATTAAATAAAAAAAAAAAAAATAAAAAAATAATATTTATTAAATAAGAAAGAAAAAGTGAATTAAACTTTTGACTTGATATTGCAATAATAGATTTTAATTTAAGCACAGAGTATGTGGGTATTATCTAAATTTGAAATCTAAGTGTGGGGGTTATTAAATAAAGATACATATTGTATATATTATACAATTTTTTTTTATGATTTCCTTTGTTGTTATTATATGTTATAGTAGTAAAAAGTAAACTAAAAGAAAATTATTTTGAGTGTGGTAGAGTGTGTTGTTTTTTAATATTTTATTGTTTCTCTATTTTTTAATATTAATATTTATGTGAAATAATATTATATGCAATGGTTATTTTAATTTGATGTATTATAACAATAAATTAAATTTAACCACTCCAATATTAATTTAGATTTATTGAGATTGATTTATATAAAAAAAAATTTTAAAAAAAAATACCGCCACACCAATATTAATATAATACAAGGATGAAAAAAAAAAAAAGAATTCCCCGTTACTAAAATAAAAAAATAAATATTAAGATAATAATATTCTTTAATTTGAAAGTTTATTTTCAAATAATAAAAATTGTAGTATATAACAAGAAAATACTTTTTACCATATGATGCAATAATGCAATAATGCATAATTTACATTCATTGTAATAAATTATTAAAAAAAAAAAAATAAAGATAATAATAAATTTTTATATTAAAAAAATAAATATAATTTTTTAAAATAATATATATTTATAAAATATATTATTTTAAAAAATAGTAATTATTTATTTATTGGTGCTTATTTATATTTATTGATTTATTATTTTTATAAATATTTTTTTATTTTTTTATTTATTATTTAAATTTAATTGAGAATCACCGGGTGGTCTCTTTCTTAGACCAGTTTGACCCAATTTAATTGCATTTGCTAAAGCGGCTAATGGATCAGCACCACCAGCAATTTTCTTACTACTTTCATTTGAATTTTTAGAGACACTTGCTTCTCTTTCTTTTTCGATTTTTTGACATTGTTTTGAGAATAATTGAGAAAAGGTGTATATTGAACCAAAAAATTGAGGACATGATGCAGTTGTTGCAAATGTTTTAGGATAACCGAAAAACTCTACCAATTGATGGAAAGAGTCTACAATTTTCTTTTGTAGATCTTCTATTGATTTAATATCTTGTTCACATTTTTCTATAAAGCTGCTAAAGGAACTAACAAATTTATTTGAACCTTGAATAGCATCTTGAATTTTTTTAAAGTTGTTTTTAGAGATGTTAAATTGACCTTTAAGATCATTGATGTCGGTGGCCATATCAGATACTGACAATTGAACCAATCTAAGTGAATCGAGCTCTTCAGCAACATTTTTAGTCTTTGGGTATTTATCCATTGAAAGTTTAGCTATATAATCCAAAAGTGATGTTTTATTTTCAATATCTTTGTTGGTTGATAATGAATCTAAAATATCTAAATTGAAACCATCGGCTTGACCACGACCTGTACCACCGTTCATGTAATTACCTAATACAAGTACAATACCTAAAATCTTTTTTAATGAATCGCTTGATTTGGTATCTTTAATTGCACAATCTAATTTTTCTTGAACCTGGTTAATGTTACTATATATATCTTGATACTCTAATTGGAATAACCAACATACTAAACGCTCTTTAAACATTGGGAAACCATACATTTCGAGAATCCATTTTTCTGGACGATCTAATTTTGCTTCGGGGATACCAGAGTCTTTAATTAATTGATAATCGGCTTCGCATGGTACATTATTAATAAGAGTTTTAATAACCTCTTTATTTAAAATATTTCCATCCATTGAATCAATAGCTTTCTTTAATCCTTCTGGTGGTGGGACCTTTGCTAACATAAATGCAATTGAATTTGATTTTTTAATATCGATTAAACTAACCAATTTAGCTTTTTCGTTGGCACCTACACTTGACTCCTCTTTATTTTCATTGGTTGGTGATGCTTTCTTTTTGGCACAAAAGAAATTTTCAAAATCTTTTGAATCAAATGTTGGTTCTAAAACTTGGTCCCAAATGGATTCATTTCTGTTGGTTGGTGCTAAAATAATACGTTTCCAATAAAGTGGTTTCATTTTATTTGCTGGATTGATTACTGGTTTATTTGGTTGTATGGCAGATGGACCTGCTGGTGCACCTTTTTTACCTCCTGGTGGTGGTGGAGGTGGGGGTGGTGGAGGAGCTCCTGGAGCTCCGCCTGGTGGTGGTGGAGGTGGAGGAGGAGGTGGTGGTGGAGCTCCACTACTACTTGTATCTATATCTGTATTATTATCTGTAGCTGTTAAATCAGGACTTATTGGTTTATTTATTTCACTTGATGGTGTTAATTTTGCTGAGATTAAAGATTGAGAGAAGATAGTTTGAGCTTCACTTGGTGGCATTTTTTCTTCAATGGCTAATTTTAATCTTTCAACTTCTAGCATTGTTTCATTTAATGATTTTTGAATATTTGAAATTTCTTCATCGCTTAATGTAGAGTTATTGTTACCAGTATTATTATTGGTTGGTTGTGGTGGTGCTGGAGATTGAGATTGAGTTAATTTAAATTTAACTTCAACTTGGGTTAATCTTTGATTTTCTTCTTTGAGCTCAGCAACTGTAGAATCAAATTGTTTTTTATTTGCTAAAATTTGGTTTTTGAGCTCTTCTGATAATTTTAATTCTTGACGTAATTGTTCACCAATAGCAGAAATCTTTTTTTCAAACTCGGAAATTTTTTCACGTTCAATGGTTGTTGTTTTTAAGAATGATAAATCTACAGGATAAGTTTGAACAGTTGGACCCAAGTATCTTTGCATTGGGTGAGAGCTTAAAAAGACACGATCTGTAGAAGCTTCCTTTATTAATTGTTGAGCCAATTTTAATTCCTCTTTGAGAATTGATATTAATGGCTGTTGTGATTCGTATTCATTTAATTTTGCTTTTAATCTATTGCAAATTGCTTCGAGACGACCAGCTTTAGTACGTAAATAGACACCGCTTGTAGATTCATACATTTCTAATTGAATTTGAAACTCTTGTTGCTGAATTGAAACAAGTTCTCTTAGTTTATCGTGAAGACCCAAATCACCCCATTTCTTTACAAGCTTTTCTACCTTTTCGTTTGATGGGCAATTATTTAAAAGTACATTTAAAAGAGTGAAAGAGTTTACTTTGGTTTCCAAATCACCGGAATCCAATAACTTAATAACATTTTGATATGGTTTCTTTTCTTGGGCGATAGCTGATGATTTTGCTGCTAAATGAACTGACTTGAAACCCTCTTCTTTTCTAAAATCACATAATACAAATAATAATTCTAATGCACCTCTACAGACACCAACAACACTTGAATCGACTAAATTAAACAATTGCTTTACCAAATGTGGGGTTTTTGTAATAATCTCCATTGCACTTACATATTCCAAACATGCTCTTAATGAGGCCAATGCATAAGTTTGTGTATTTCCTTTACCATTGGTAACCATTTTTAAAATACTTTCCATACCATTTTGTTCAATAAATGATTCTGCAAATTCAGTTTCCTAAATAAAAAAATTAATATCATACGATTATTTATTTATTGATTATTTGTTAATTATAAAAATAAATATTTACCTGTAATTTAAATTTTAAATGAAACATTAAATCTTTTTCGTTTGTTAAATTTTCATTTAATGCTTTTACCCATTTAGAAGAACGATAAGTTGGTGATAATTGAAGTACCAATGCAGTTTCACCACATTCATAAAGTTGTTTTACAATATGTTTGGTTTTTGATTCATCAGTTTCTTGTGGCCAATTCAAGTATCTCTTTGATGATTCCAATTGAAGACAGTAATCTTTGCTTGTTGATTCGTTGATACCAAATAATTGGCAGATTGCTAAAAATACAGTTTTATATGACGAATTTTGATCCAAGTTATATGTCTTTTGAACCACCTTGCATTTTGTAATGCTGACACATTGATTGATGATCTATTATCTATACTGCTACTTAGTCCATTATTTGATCCATTTATTGGGTCTAATTGAAGTGTAATTGATAGAATCATTTCACAAATACTATTCTTTTATTTATATAATACTATATAAATAATATTAGAATAATTATTATCTAATTTTTTTTTTTTTTTTTTTAAATAATAATTATTCTGTTAGTGATACAATTTTAATATATATAAATAGCTGATTATTTATAAGTTTTACTATTAAATATATATTTTATATATATAATGTAATGATTTATATGCTAAGGTGATGTAAAATTTAAATGAAAAAAATAAAAAGAAAATAATAACAAGTTTGTAAAAAGTATTATGAAAATATCTTTTTTTTTAAAAAAAAAAAATATAAAAAAAATTCAAAAAAAATTCAAAAAAAAAAAAAAATTCTTCGTTTTTTTTTATTTTTTTTATTTATTTATTTATTTTTATTGTTATTATAATAAATGATTAAAAACAAAATTACGAATTAAAAATTTTTAATATAAATATCTTTAATTATTCGAATAAAAAAATTTTAAAAATTTTAAAAATTTATAAAATTTATATCTATTGAAAGAAAATAAAAATTGATTAATCATCAATTTTTTTAAATTTTTTATTTTTTATTTTTGTTTAAAATAGTGATGTCATATAAATTAATTATTATTATTCAGATTGTCATAATATTTATTAAATTTAATTTTATTTATTATTATTATTAATTAAAATAAATTATTTATATTTTTATTTTATTTTTTTTAAATGATAAAATTACTATATTACGGGGTGATAGTAATTTATTGAATATTGGTATTAAATAAGAATCTGATATTGAATTAAATTGATCTAAATATAAGAAACGATCTAAAATTATTATTGATTCCAAAACTGGTGCTAAAAGAGTACGTAGTAATAAAAATATTGAAACTTGCTTCTCTTCCTTTTTTTCAGTGCAATATTTTTTATAAAACTCTACAATTGGTTCATTGGTATCTGGTAATTTAATATCTGGGTGAATTTTTTGATCTTTTTGTTGTTGTTGTCTTTTCATTCTCGATAGTGCTGCACTTGAATAGGTGTCAAATGATTTACAATGATTCTTTGATAGATTTCTTATAGTGAATTCATGGTGACCACCATTAAATATTTCTTTTCTTAACCATGTTTCTAAAATTACTCTATAAAAATGATTTCTATTGCTATATTGATAACTTTCTAAATCTTTTTGACTTTGATCACTTGCTTCACAAGATAACTAAATACAATTAAAGTTAAAGTTAGTATTATTTCTTTATTATTATTGAAAAAAAAATTTAAAATATACCAAATTACCTTTAATGGAGCTGGTCCTAAAATTAAATTTTTATTTTTGCAAAAATCTGAAATAAATTCGTGGTTGCTGTCAACTTTATAATAACAACATCCCACATCTATTATAGAGTCAATATTATTACATTGTAAATAGTTTTTGATCATAGTTGGCGGTAATATCCCACATGTATGTAAACCAATTAGCATTATTGATTGATAGTTCTTTTTTTCGTTGTGTTGTTCCAATATATCTAAAAAATCATTTTCCTTCATATCACTTGAAATTGTAGCAACACACATATTTGGTGATTTAAATTCTAATTCGTTGACCAGCTTTTTGGTTTGTTCAATTTTATCTTTTTTTATTTTCTCGATTATTTCTTTTTTTTCATCCTCTTTTAATGTTGTTGATTTTAATGAATCATTATTATTATTACTATTACTATTAATATTATTACTCGATGATATTTGTTGTTTTAAGTTTAAATTATTATTTAATTCTTTTGATACTCTTTCAATTTCAATTAGACTTTGACGTTTTAAGGCACCTTCTATAAATGATTGAGAGCAGTCAATTGCTGTGGTACTATGGTTAAATTGATGACCCAATACCTGGGTTAAATATGCTTCGCCAGCACCAATATCAACAATTTCATTTGGCTTTAGATGGTCTGCAATTACATTTACAAATTCTGACATACGCAATATTTCATGAACTTTCTTTTCAGACATTCCCAGAAATAATGAACTTAATTTGAAATCGTTTTGATTTAAGTTCCAGACTTGATTATTGTCATCATCACTGGCAGGTTGGTTTTTTGGCATCCATAGAGATACTGCAGTTTCTATAAAATCTTTTAATGATTGGGGAAATGATGATAAACATATATTGCCATGGTGAAATTCGGAGCATTCTTGATCACTCATAGACAAGAGTGGTTCCTTCCATTCGTCTGGTATTAATTCATTCCAAATTCGATCACCATCATAAAAAAAATCTAGGGATCTTAGTTGATAAAGAAATGAATACTTATTAATAAACTCTATTAAATCATTTGCATATTCCTCTGCTGATCTATCTTTATATTTCTTTGGTGGGTTCCATGGCTTCTCTAAAATTTCTTTGCCAATATATTTTAACAATATATTTTCCATATTTTTTATGATAAAAAAAAAAATAAAATAAAAAAGATATTTATTTTTACAAAAAAAAAATTTAGATTTTTTATATATTTAACGAAAAAAATGATTAAATAATAATAATTAAAAAAAAAACACAATAACTTTTTTTTTTAAAAAAAAAAAAAAAAAAAAAAAAATTTTCACATTTTTTTAAAATTTTTTTTTTATAATAAATTAAATAATTTTTCCATTTTTATTTTTTATCTTTTTATTGTAAATAGATCTATATTTATAAAAAGTATATATATTTATTTTGTTTTACTTGTTTTGTTTCTTTTTTTAAAATATATTTTATTTTTTTATTTTAAAATATTATTTTTTTTATAAATAAAATTTTTTTTTTGCCACAAAAAAGAAAATTAAATTTATAATAATTATAATTAAAACTATGCAATACTATCAACAAAAAACCAACAATTATAATTACATTATCGAAAAGAATCAGTCCAATTCAGTTATAAATAAATTTCAAGTAGTAAACCCATATGATGATTATGATGACAGATTAATACTATTGGAGACTAAAAGGACCAAAAGTTCATTACAAAATATATTGTATGACTTATTTTTACCATCAGGATACCCAGATTCAGTTACAAGTGATTATTTTCGATATCAATTTTGGGACTCGATTCAAGCGTTATGCAGTAGTATAACTGGTACACTGGCAACAAGAGCAATTTTAAAAGGTTATGGTGTTGGTAATAGTAGTGCAACAGTGGCATCAGCAACAACCCAATGGGTAATTCAAAGTGCCACTGGTATGATTGGTAGAATTATTTTTGCATGGGCAAATGGAACTGATTTAGATTGCAATTCAAAAAAGTGGAGATTCATGGCTGATATTCTAAATGATATTGGTATGACATTCGAAATGATAAGTCCATTATTTAACGAAGCACTTTTTCTTCCATTATCATGTATTGGTTTGTTTGCAAAAAGTATTTGTGGTGTCGCAGGTGGTTGTACTAAAGCGTCTTTAACTCAACATTTCGCAAAGAATGACAATTTGGCCGATGTATCTGCAAAAGATGGTTCGCAAGAAACTGCTGTCAGTTTATTGGGTATGATCCTAAGTGTTTTTGTTAGCAGTGTTTTAAATGACGATACATCAATTCTAGTTACATGGTTCATATTTTTTATTTTTACTGGTTTTCATTTGTATTGCAACTATAAAGCAGTATCTGCAGTTCAACTAAACTCAATCAATAAATATAGGGCACATTTAATTTATGAATATTATATTAGAAATCAAGGTTCAATTCCAAGTCCAAAAGAAATTTCAAATTTTGAAAACATTTTATTTAATTCTAAAGATTTTAAAATTAGATTAGGAGTTTCATTATGTAATATATATAAAGAACAACAAAAACAAGATATTGTAAATAATAATAATAATAATAATAATAATAATAGTAATATGAATA
This sequence comes from Dictyostelium purpureum, assembly GCF_000190715.1. NCBI lineage: Eukaryota > Evosea > Eumycetozoa > Dictyosteliales > Dictyosteliaceae > Dictyostelium > Dictyostelium purpureum. The sequence continues at coordinate 22,752 of NW_003519511.1, read as the reverse complement.
ATAATAATAATAATATGAATAATAATAATAATAAATCTAATAATACGAATAAAAATAATACAAATAAAAATAATAATACAAATAGTAATATGAATAATAATAATAACAATAATAATAATATAAATAATAACAATAATGAATATTACTATAGTAATAAAATTAAAAATCAATTAAATAGTTATAACAAATTTTTAAAAAATAAAACAAAATCAATACAAAATAATTTAAATATACAGGTTAATAATAGAGATAATAATAGTACAGATAATATAAGCAATTTAAATAACTTAAATTTAGATAACAATAGCTACAGTAGCAGTTATGAAATTATAAAGAAAATCAAAAAATCAAAATCATTTATCATTTGGAAGAAATGTTCCCAAAAGGATAACAAGATCAATGAAAAGGATTTTACTCTTTTAATAGCTCTCTTAAATTCCTCAACTACTAGAGATATGATTGAATCATATTTCTACTCTATTGAATATGCTCATATATCAAGCAATAATATTCCTCCTACCGTTTCAATCAACTCATCTTTCTTTAAAAGATTGGAAGAACTTGGTTGGCAGCTAGACAGAAATCTTTTAAATAGTGAAGGTTATACTTTTGGTATTTAATATAAATAAATATAAAAATAAATAAAATAATTATAAATTATAATTAGAAATATAAATAATAAAAACCATATGTTTACTTTTTTTTCCAAAGTTAATTTTTTATTTATTCTTTTAACCTAAAAATAATTTATCCATTTCTTTTTTTTTTTTTTTTTAATTGTTTAAGAAACTATGTTTTTTGTTTGTTATAAATATTTTATTTATTTTATTTTTATTTTTGTTTTTTTATATTATTGGTATTATTAATTCTAATTATTTTTCTACCTATTATTGATGATTAGGTATCGAATTCTAAAGTAAAGTCATATTCGATGGTTGGAATAACAACAGAAATAAATTTTAAGAAAAGGAATAAATATTGGTCAACTCTTGGTTCTTTTCCATTTTCTGATTGTTTGTCAATAAGTTTTTTCATAACAGAGGCGTGTCTGCATGGATGAATATAGGCAAATGAAATACCCAAATGTGGATGTGAGTCAATAGTGACAGTTTTATGTGCATGATCTTCTGAAATATCTTCGAAAATTTCTTCTGGTTTTAATGGTTTTCTATTTTCATCATATCCAAATAACCAAACACGTGGAGTTTGATAATATTTGTCATAAGTAATACTAATATCATAAGTACGGGTTCTTAGAATATTATCTTCTTCTTTTGATTCTTTATTTGTTGTTGTTGTGGTGGTTGTATTTTTTGAAAGAACGGCCTAAAAAATAAAAAAAACAATTAAAACATTAATATTAAACACTTTTTACTTGATTTAAAATTTAAAACTTACTGGATCTTCCTCTTCTACAATATTGTCATCTTGGAAATCATCCATATCTGGAATTTCACCATCGTCATCTTCATCATCATCATTATTAGTTACTGCTGGTTTGGTGGCAGTTGTGGTTTGTTTATCTTCAATTTTTAATGAAGAAATATCTGGTTCATCATCATCATCATTAATATCTTGAACTGTTGATTGTGGTGCAATCCAACCACCTTCTTCATCTTCTTCTATATTAATTTCTTCAGCTTTTGAAGCATTTGATTCATTTTCCAAGGTTTTAACTCTGCTATAACATGGTACTAAAATTTTATTTTAATAAAGAAATTTTGATTAATAATAAAACTAAAATATCTATAATTTTGAATATATTAAAATTTACCATTTCTTGTTAATAAAAATTGTTTTTCTTTTGGTAAATATGATACATTTCTTGATGGGTCACCTGATTCCCAAGTCCAAGTTTGACATTTATCAGTTAATAAATCACCTGCTTGAACAAACTATTTTATTTTACGTTAGTTAGTATCGATTGATTTATATTTATATCATTATCAATATAGATTTTATAAATACCTCTTCTGGGGTTAAAACACCTTCTTCAAGGAATTTTGATGTTGATAAAGTTGGTGTAACTTTTTCAACAGTTTTAACATATGCTTTGTGTACAGCTTGTTGGAGTGAAGTTAACATTGACATTGTTTATAGTGTAGTGTATATAGATTACAACAAAATAATTGATTTATATTATTTAAAAAAAAAAAAAAAACTATGTTGGATTTATGCAATTATATATGATTAATAATATCTCTTTTTTTTTCTTTCTTTTTTTTTTTTGGTTTTAGTTTTAGTTTTGGTTTTGTTTTTTATAATTTTATATGTATATTTCTTTGTGTTAAAATCCAAGCGGGGGTTTAATTTATAAACAAAATAAATATTAAAAAAATTTAAAAAATATAAAAAAAAAAAAAATAATAAAATTAAAAAAAAAAATTATAAAAAATTTTATAAAAAAAAATTAATAAAAATTTTATTTTTTTGAATTTTTTTTTTTTTTTTTTTTTAAATTTTTAGTTTATTTAAATTAATAAATTTAAAATTAAATAATTTTATAAAATAAAATTCAAAGAATGGATTTTTTGAACACTCATTGTAACTTTTTTTCGAAAATTTGATAAATCATTTTTGCAATCAAAATTTAAATTATAATTTTGAAGAGTATTTCGACTTTTTCTCCATCCTGCAAATAAATATGAACATAAATGAAAATGTTTTGTTGAATTTCTGAGTTTTAATTTAATTTTATTAAAATAAATAAATAAATAAATAAATAAATAAATAATAACAATACTAGTATTGTTATGATCTTTGGTTAGTATAAACATAATTAAATTTGGTTATATATTTTATCTATTTGAATAAAAAGATCTTTTATCATTACTTAAACCTGCAAATAAAATTTAAAAATATCATTTATTTCACAAAACAATACGATAAATTGTTTAAAACAAATAAAATAAAAATGAAGTAAACAATTAAACATGAAAATCTTATAAAAATAAATTAATATTAAAAAAAATAAATAAAAAAGTGTAATAAATATTAATTTTCAATTAATTATTCACCCAAAAACATAACAAACTTAAACCTACATTTAACATATAAATAAATTATTCAACACACAAACACACAAACACATAAAAACACACCAAAAAAAAAAAAAATAAAAAAAATAAAAAAAATATTAATTCAATATTTATTCAATTATTAAAAGTAAATAAATGTGCAATTAATAGCTATTTATATCTTTTTATTGTATGATTTAATAATAATTATACCAGGTATATAGAGTATTGTTTTTTTCTTTTAAACTATTGTTTTTTATTAAGTGCACTTAAAAAAACCTAAACTTAGATTTGTAAATTAATTTTATTAAAAAAAAAAAAGAAAAAAAAAAAAAATTATTTTTATTTTATTTAATTTTTTTTTTTTCTCAAATAATTTTTTTATTTATTTATTTTACTTTGGTATGTTTTAAATTATTTATATAAATAAAATAGCAATTTTATTTATAAATAAAATTTACTATCACAATTATTATTGGTTTTTTTCAATATTTTATAATAAATTAAAAAAATTTTTTTAATTTTTTTATTTTTTTATTTTTTAATTTTTTTATTTTTTAATTTTTTTATTTTATTTTATTTTATTTTATTTTTTTTTATTTTTTAATTTCTTTTTGTATATATATTAATTGTGTATATTTATGTATTATATATTATATATATAGCTTTTTTTTTTTCTTACTATAATTGTTCTATAATCTAAATAAACAATTATAAATTAAAAAAAAAAAAAAAAAAAAAAAAAAAAAAACCGGTCCTTTAAAAAACTTTTTTCAAAAAAATGGAATTTTTTTTTAAGGAAAAACCACCAAATTTAAAAGGGAAAAAAATTTTCAAACAAAAAAAAATTTTTAAACAAAAAAAAAATTTTAAAAAAAAAAATAAAAATTATTTTAAAAAAATTTTTTTTTTTAAAAAAAAAAAAATTATTTAACCTCAATTTCAAAAAAAAAAATTTAGAGTTTTTCCTTTTAATACCAAAACCAAAACCACCTTATAAATAACCATTTTAAAAAAAAAAAAGGGTAATACCTTCAGGTCCTCCCCCCCCATCAACAGGGGGTTAAAAACCTTAAACACAAAATCCACCCCCGGGTCCCCATCCCCCCCCCCGGGCCCAAACCTAAAAACAAAAAGTTTAAGGGATGAGGGCCTAGCCAG
>NW_003519511.1:0-18474 GCF_000190715.1 Dictyostelium purpureum | reverse complement strand
CTATATCATAGAAATAGTAATTTATATTATAGTAATAACAACCTAAATTAATAAGGAATAAAAATTTCAAACATAACAAAAAATTTTAAACAATAAAATAATATTTAATATAATAATATAAATTATATTTAAATAATATTTTTTTTTTAAAATAATAAAATTATATTAACTCAATATCTAAATAAAAAAATTAGTAGTTTTACCTTTAATAACAAAAACAAAAACAACATAATAATAAACAATTTTAATAATAAAAATGGTTATTACTTCTAGTTCTTCACCACCATCAACAGAGGGATTAAAATCGTTAACACAAAATTCAACACCATGTTCTCAATCGCCACCACAGGCACAAAACAGTAAAGCAACAAGTTTAATGGATGAAGGTCATAGCAGTAGTAATGGTTATAGTAACAATGGTTTTAGTAGGGAAAACTCATTACCATTTTTAATGGATTTAGCAATTGAAGATAGTATTATAAAAGAAGATGATGAAGAGGAAAATGATAAAAGTAGAGCCGAAGAGATTTTAAACTCAAAATCAGAAATTTTAATAAATGAAAGTTATAACAATAATTGTAACATTAACAATACCAATGAAGATAATACAAAAGAAAAATCATATATACCAAAATCATTTAAAAAAGTAACATATAGTGATAATCCAATAGTTGTAAATAATGTAATTTTTGATAATAATAATAATAATAATAACCACAATAATAATAATGATAATAATAAACCAGAAGAAATTGAAGTTTCACCAATAATACATAGTAGTAAAAATAATAGAAATGTTATTGATGAAGATGACGAACCATCCATTGTTGTTTCAGAAGATATCGGTCCGGTATCATCGTCAGCTACGATGAATTCATTTGAAGTAAATCCATCACTTGCTTGTGGTGAATCTTTAGCTACCGAATTAAGTGAGCTCTTTTCACATTTTAGAAGATATAAACAATCATTTCAAAGTAAAAAAGAAGAAGTAAGTTATTTCAAATTACCAAATTAACACGTATAATTTATTAATATTTAAACAAATTATTTTTAGGAATTATATAAATACCAAGAGATTGTAAATAGATTATTCGAAAAGGATTATATAATTTCGAAAATTAATAATAAGGAAGGTGATTTATGTGCAACTTATCCACCAGATTTAATTGTTATCGAACATGAAAAGCAACAAATTGCCCAGCATGCAAGAAAAGCAAAAGCACATTCATCCAGAACATTCTCGTAATCTTCAAAAATTACTAGCCCAATCTAGATTTGCACGTGTTAGAACTAGATTCCCTTTTCCAGTAATTTTTTATCATCATAAAAATCTATGTAGATCCTCAACCCTTTCACAGAAGATTGAATTTATGCTTCAATCTGGTGTAAATAGTATGAAAAAACAATTTGCCTCAATACCATCAGCTTCCCCTTCTTTATCTGTTTCCTCTTCATCTTTAGCAACCTCATCCCAACCAACTACTCCAAATGTACACTTAAATTTAAATGGTAGTAGTGTTATTAATAGTGTTTATGGTAGCAATGCCAATAATGGTTTAAATGATGATACTTTAGATATTGATCGATTAAATACGTCCGAAAGTTTATCAGTATCATCGATAAATGGTAATCATCAAATAAATCAAAATAATATTACACAACAACCTCAAACACTACCACCACAGAATCAAGATGAAAATAATAATAGTAATATTAACAATAATAATAGCAATAATACTAACAATAATAATATGATTAATGTGAATAATAATAACAATATTGACACAAACAAAAATAATTACTTAAATCAACAACTAGCTCAAATTGATATGGAGACATTAAGAAATCAAGATATTTTAGTTATAAAACATTTAAATATTAAATTTATATGTGATTTAATGGTTGAAAATAAAAAGAAAAAGTAAGTAATGTAAATTTTAATATGACAAATAAAATTTAAATATTAACAATAATTTTTTTCCTTATTTTAAAGATTTGGATTTTTTGTTTGTTCATCTGAAAAAGTTGACATGCATCGTAGATATCAAGATTTTATTTTATCATCAACCCCATATCCAGGTGTTGAGTTTTTTGCAGATTTTAATAAGAATCAACATTCTGCTAAAGATTTATATTATTGTTGGGATGGAATAGAGGATCCAGCCGAGTTAAGCTTACATCCAGATTTCAAATTACCTTTAATTCAATGGGAGGCATATAAAAGTTGGGATTTAAGTATGCATCACATAATTTTATAAATTATTTAAATATAATCGCTAATTGATTTTTTTTTTTTCTTTAGTTATTTTAACTCAAAATTATTTTAAATTATTATTAAAATATATTTCAGATGAATCAAGTCCATCAGGAGTTTTGGTTCATTGTATTTCGGGATGGGATAGAACACCACTTTTTATTTCACTATTAAGAATTAGCTTATGGGCAGACGGTGAAATTCACCATTCATTAAAAGATTGGGAAATGTTGTTTTTAACAGTAGCATACGATTGGTTTTTATTTAGTCATCAACTTTGTGATCGTGCAAATAGAGGGGAAGATATATTTTATTTTTGCTTTTATTTCTTAGAATATATAAGTTCAATGGAATATTCAATTCATAGTTTTAATCAATCAGCACAACAAACAACTCAACCACAACCACCTCTATCAACAAATGAAAATAATAATAATAATAATAATAATAATAATAATAATAATAATAATAATAATAATAATAATAATAATAATAATAATAATAATAATAATAATAATAATAATAATAATGGAGTTGGTTTATTAAAACAACAATTACAACAACATCAACAAAAAGATGAACAATCAAAAATGAATCGTAAATCTTCAACTTCTCAACAACAGCAACATCCATTAGAAATAGTCAATAATTATGTTGAGAAAAATAATAATGTAAAAAATAAATTTAAATCAAATAATAATAGTAAAATTTCCTCCTCACCAAGTAATTGGAATAAAAGTTTCGATTCACATCATTCAGCACCAGTCACACCACAAAATAATTCACCAAAGCTTTATATTGGTATAAATAAGGTTAGTGGAAATAGCAACAATCATCACCATGGTAGTAATAATAATCATCATCATTCAAGTAGCAGTTTTATTTCAGCACCTTCAACACCATCTCAAATTCCAACACAACCAAAAAGTATCCAACATACTTCACCAAATATTTCAAGTAGTATTCCAGTTGATGTACCAAATCATCAAAAGAGAAGAGGATCAGAGGAAGAGCAAGAGATTGGTGGTAGTTGGCAATTAATGGGTTCATTCACAGATAAGAGATCCTCATTAAATTCAAATGGTTCAACTCCTAAAAACTTCCATCCTTCAAGTAGTTATACAAGCACAAGTGAGCAAAGTGAAGTCGATGAAGATCATAAGAATCAATCTGATGACGAAGATGACTGTTTAGCTCAAAGTTGGGATACTGCTTTTTCATTTGAACAGGATAGTCATAAATATTTTGAAACTTTAAAAAATCAAATAAATTCAAAAAATAAGAATAATGGTGGCGTTGGTTTTAATAAACAGCAACAACAACAACAACAAAATAGTGTAAATCACCATCACCACAGTCAATCATTAACTTTTAAAGAAATTGAAGAGAGAAGAAAGAAAAGATTAAATGAAGTTAAAAGACTTTTTATTCATTTTTATCAAAATCATTGTTCAACTTATCCCGAAAGTTATTGGAAAACAATTATGAATTTTCTTCCAAAATTTGGTTAACAAAGTTTAAATAATAATTGCATTTTGTTTTTTTTTAATCACACAACACACACAAAATATACACACAATATTCATACAACATAAAATAGAATTTTTTTTTTTTGGGAATATTACAATAAATTATTTATTAAAAAAAAACTATTTAAATTTTTCTTTTTTTTTTTTTGTCTTGGTGGAAAGAAAATTATGCATGAAAAAAAACAAAATTATTAAAATTATTATTTTTTTTTTATGACGTTTGTGGAAAATGGGTCTAAATTTTTGATAAGATAATTCAATTTTATAATAAATTTTAATTTTTTTTTTTTAATTTTTTTTAAAAAACAAATAAGAAAGAATATTCATAAAAAATACAAAAAAAAACAATAATGACACTTTCTTTAGAGTTAAGAAAAATGATTTTAAAACTTCACGAAGATGGAAAAAATCATCAAAAAGTTGCAGAAATATTAGAGTGCAGCAAGTCTACAGTTAAGAGGATTTTAAAAAAAATCGAGAAAAAGGTACAATTGAAGCAGATCTAATACCTGGTAGAAGAAGAAAGATGGACGACCGAATTGAAAAAAATTGTAAAAAATTAATTTAAAATGGGAAATGCTATAATTGGTCAAATAAAAAGAAATCTTCTAAAAAACTTTCAAATAAATGTTTCAATTAGTACTGTAGTTTTTTAAATTTAGGCAATTTAGTCATTTATAAATATCGTTTTATTTAATTTTATCGTGCTGAGAGGTTATTTTATTTTTAAAATAAAAAAGTCGGGTTAGCTCAGTTGGTACGAGCGTAGGTCTCATAATCCTAAGGTCGTGAGTTCGATCCTCACACTCGACATTTTTTGAAAAAGAAAAATCTTCTTGGTGATGTGGAGTGATTTTTATTATTTTATTTAGGTACAAATCTATTAACCAAAATCAATCAATTTTTACTGATTAATTTAAAGTATTTGCAACCTCCTCAAAAGTTAACATAGATAAGATTTTTTAAAAAAAAAAAAAAAAAAAAAATAACATAGATAAATCTACTTCAATCATTATAGGAGACTGTGGCACCCATTCATCACCAATACCTATTGCCAACACACCTCAACGATACCTAGGTTACTATTTTGATAGCCAAGGTATAGTACGTAAATTATCAGAAATCCTCAAAAGCATCCGCGCATCCCTTATATTATGGAAATCAACAGGCGCAACAATCAAAACGAAAATCAACATACTTAAGTCATTTACACTATCCAAACTTATATATCATCAATATATCGAAGATTTTAATGACCAAGAAATGAAAGAAATTGATAAACTTGTTATTTGGTTTCTATCAGCCCCTAACGTTAAAAGCTCAGGTGGTTTCTCAATTGGAGGAAAAAATACAGTATCCCTAATGTCAAACCAAAGATCACTATTTCCAATGGAAAAAGGAGGTTGGAACCTCTGGGATATTATTATTTTTAAAAAAGACAAATTGCTCAAAAATTTGGTTATTCAATAGATTTCTAGTTTATAAGAAAACAGGCTCCTACGAATCAGCATATCAAAACAGCTGGGAATTCCAAATCAACCGAAACAACTACACTTCTTCACTCTTATATTCATTTATGAAACACTGGAAACAATACTTTGGAACCATTCAAACAACCTTTATCCGATTATTGATACAAACAATAATGGTATAAAGCTAAAAGATATATATTTAAATATATTGAAACTACCAGATAAAATTCCAAAAACATGCTTTCAAATTACCCTGGATATTAGAGGATACCGTTACGACCAACTATTCAATAACATATTAAAACTCAAGGATCCAAAAGGTAGAAATACACTTTTCAGATTCCAAGCAAAATGCCTACCAATAAATCTTCTACATAAAAGAACATGCCCAATGTGTAATATTACATCCATCAATGTTTACATATATATTGGTATAAGTTTTAATTAAAACAGATTGTTTGCTTTATGGCCGTGATGAATTTGAATTCATTAATATGAGCAAAGCTATTATCAGATCAACCATGTTAAATAAATAAAAAGTTTAATAAAATGCACAAATTTCTTAATAAAAAAAAATTATTTATTAAAAAAAATGTTTTATTATTTTTTTAAAAAAAAGAATGTTTATTTTATTTTTTAGGTGGTTAGAATTTTTTGGTTATTTTACTTGCACCGTCATAGAAATCTAATCTTTTTATAAACTGGGATAGGATATCAATATCACTATCATCGCTATCATCGCTATCATCGCTATCATCATCTTCACTGCTATCAATATATAAGCTTGCTGAGTTTGGATCGATTGAGTCCAAATCATATCCTTCATATATTCCATAATAGAGCGCAATTGCTTTTCCTCTAAGATCTCTTATTGCATGTTTAAAACGGACATCTTTTTCTAATTTTTTTCTACAGTTTTTATCTTTATTATTTTCTTCTTTTGAACCTATGAAAAGATGGTTAGGATTGCAACACAATATATGTTTTTTTTTTTCTGATTCCATAGATATGTCATGTGCTATTTCACAAAAAATAGAGTGTCTAACTACAGTACTACTCTCTACTTTAAAGGGATATATGTAATCAACCATGTCTTTATATACACCTGAACTGGTGGAATAAACCCAACATCCTGTAATTGTGTATCTATATAACACTTTTTTCAATATTTCTTTTAGTTTTTTTAAATCGGTATCATTCTCTGGGGTGTATAAAATAATATTGAAATCTTTTTTTTTAAAAATGATACCTTTACCAGATGTATTGCATTCTTTTAATGCAAATTCTATTAGATCTTTTTTTAAAATTGGATTAATTGGTATGTTGACTTTAGCTGAGGATGGTGTTGAATATTTTTTTGGTGTGTTATATGGAGAATTTGATGTGAAATAGGATAAAGGAATATTTGGAATACCCGAACTAGAATGGTTTCTAGTAGGTGTATTATATGGAGAATTTGATGTGATAGACAAGAAAGGAGAATTTGGAATACTTGAAGTAGAATTGCTTCTAATAGGTGTGTTATATGGAGAATTTGATGATATATAGGAGAAAGGAACATTTGGACTACCTGAACTAGAATGCTTTCTAGTAGGTGTATTATATGGAGAGTTTGATGTGATACACAAGAAAGGAGAATTTGGACTACCTGAACTAGAATGGCTTCTAATAGGTGAGATTTTTTGGTTTGAAGATATTGGTGTGTTTTGACTAAAACTATTGGTTGAAGTTGAGTTTTTAGAACTGCAGGGTATTTTTTGGGATTGTATCTTTTCATTTATATTTAAATGATTTTGTGAATGAATTCCTCCAGATCTCCTACCATTACTTGAACTAAAAACAAAAACATAATAATAATTATCTTCTATACAATCTTTACATACACTATAGCATTCACCAAATTTTCTATTTTCTATTTCCCTTTTTGATTTTTGGCTTATTTTAAAAAAAATTAGAATTTATATTTTTGAAATAATGTTTTTTATTACATACATTTGATAAGTTTCTTTTGATAAATAACTATTTATTTCTTTTCTTTTTATATAATATGCTGATATATTTTGTTTTTTAACGTATTCATATATATCTTCTAATGTTTCAAAAACATTTGAAGATGCATGAATCTCCATATTTTTATTTGAATCCATTAAACAAATGTTATATTTCATTTTTTTATATATTTTTTTAGTTTTTTATTGATAATATTTTTTAGTATATTGAGAATATTAAGTTTTTATTTTGTATTTATATTGAAAATAATTTTACAATATTATATTCAATAAATAATATATAATATAGCACTTTGAAATGGTGGGGTTATTGAAATTTAATTAAAAAAAAATAAAAAAATAAAAAAATAAAAAAATTTTCATTTTTCTTTTTGTTGTGTTGTGTGTTGTGTTGGGGATAGCATATAAATTATTTAAGTTTACATTCCCTACAAATAATTTAATTCCTAATTTAATTCCTAATAAAATACCAATAAACCCATAAATTATTGTTTTAGACGAAACTACAAAAGCATTAGATTCAGAAAGTGAATATAGACATAAACAAAAAAAAAATTTATATTTTGATTCTTTTATTTTTCAAAAAGTGATGATTCTTAATGATACATTACAAAAAGTCATCAGTATTTTTATTGTGTTTTTGTTTTTTAATATATATCTTGTGTTGTTTTAATAATTTTTTAATAAAATTATATTATTATACTATTTATTTTTGTTTTTTTTTTGATTAATTTGTTGTTGGTGTTGCTGAATAGTTTCTAAATTATTTTGATTTAAAGAATTTGAAAATGATAAGAATTGATCTAAAACTGATTCTAAATTATCGGTTAAGCCGGTATGAACATAAAATGGAATGGTATAGTTGATATCTTTGATTTCTAACCAGCCAAAAACAGTAGTAATTTTGGGAGTAAACTCACCCAATACATTAATTGTGGGGGATAATTGGATAGTGCAAATGTTTTAAGTATTTTATTTTCGTTTTGATTGTTGGGCCTGTTGAAACAACCTATCTAGTTTAAGAAGTTATTTTTTCTTAGATTTTTGTTCAATAGCAGGTGAAAGAAAACAGGCTCTTAAGAATCAGCGTACCAAAACAGCTGGGAATTCTAAATCAACCGAAACAACTACACCTCTTCACTTTTATATTCATTTATGAAACACTGGAAACAATACTTTGGAAATCATTCAAACAACCTTTATCCGATTATTGATACAAACAATAAAGGTATAAAGTTAAAAGATATCTAAATATATTGAAACTACCAGAAAAAATTCCAAAAACATGCTTTCAAATTACCCTGGATAGAGTAAACTCGAGATCTTAAAAAATCAATGAATAGAAGTAAGTAAATAAACACATTATCAAAAACAAATCTATTTAGAAATGGGATTAGTTGAATAAAAAGGAATATACAATTTATTTTTTTGTCAAAACTAAAAAATAAAATTTTATTTTTTAAATTTTCCAATTTTTTTATTTTTATTTTATTTTTAATTTTTATATATTCAAATTTGATAGCAACACTTGGTAAAACAATGCATTGTTCAACTTTAAAATAATTCCCATATAGAAAAATCAAAAAGTGGATGTATTGTATCTGAGTTCAAAGTCAAACTTGCCCATACTATGAAGTGTTGGATATTCTTCGACCTATAACAGTAATGATATCATTTTATAAATGATAAATTTTACATAATTATATTTATTTTATGATTAAAAAATTTAAATAAAATGTTTAGACGCCAAAAAAAGAAAAAAAATAGTCTGATTTTAACAAAAAAAAAAAAAATCATAAGTTACCCCCACTCCAACACTGGACTATTTTATTTTTAAAACTAAATAACTAAAAAAAAAAAAAAAAAAAAACTTTGAATTATGAAAAAAATTGTGCTAGAATTTTAAATTTAAATTTTTTTATAAAAATTTTATTTTTAATATAATGAAATTTTATAATATTGATAAAAGACAGAGTTTTCGACAATATCTACTCTTGAAATGTTGGTCCATTCTTTTAACAAAACACATTGTTCTATTCTATCCCAAATTTGATCAGTTGTTCCTTTTATGGTACACAAGTGACATATTTAATTGATATGCCGATGACTTTATTAAAAAAATATTAACTGGTTAATAAAAAAAATTTTTAATAATTGTATATAACATTAATTACCATATTAGAAATATAATGTATATTTATCATTTGAAATTATAAATGGAAAATTATATCTACATATAAACGATTCAATTACATATCTATATCAATTCTTATTTAATGTTTTTGGTGTATATACATCTTTAGCAAAATATAATAAATTTCCGGAGATCCAACTTTCTTTTAAGGTGGTGTTACTTCATAAAAGATGCCCGCATCTTAGCTAATAGAATATAATTTAAACATTACAGCCCTTGGCAGTTTAGCATAGCATAAGTTTCATCTTGTACGGAGAACCTTGGGTTAGTGTTTCCTTGCAAAGGAAACCTTCTATCCAGTTAAATAGCACATATACAGCTCGGTATAACTTTAGTGCATTGGCGTAGAGTCTTGTTAATCCTTTCGGTTGACTATGGATATGTACAGATGCCATATATATCTTTTATTTAGAATAAAATGATATATTGTTTTAAAAAAAAAAAAAGAAAAAAGAAAAATGAAAAATAAAAAAAAAGAAAAATAAGTGGTAATAAATAAATGTGAAGATTCGTTTTCGAATGAATCATTTATTGGTGGTAAATAAAGTGGTAGGTTTAATTTTTGGTTAGATAATAGTGGTAGGGTATGATGAATTTAAGGTATAATTTCATCATCTAGTTTAATGGTAAAAATGTTAGTAACATTGCATTAAAATCAACATAAAGTGGTATACTATTTGGTTGTAAGCCAAATGGTTCTGGAATTGTGAATTTTGGTTTTAATATTCCTTTTTCAATGTTGATTTTAATAATGTTTTGTTTGGATGATTTTTTAGGAAAATATTTCTTGTCAAATCATATGTGAATGTTGTGGTAGTATTATCTTTGGTTCTGTTTACCTTAGATGCACCAGTGTAGTTTTAGATTATACTGGCTATGTTGTGATGTGGTGTAGTTTTTGTTTCAAAAAAAGGATTTATTCATTATTATTAATAATATTTTTTAAAAATTTTTTTTGAAAATTTGTGTTTAATTTATATGATGATTTTGGATGGTAATTTTTGTTTTAATAGTTCTGGTTTTTTAGTATGCTAAAAGTGTTATTTAGGTGACCAGACTTATTAAATTTTGGAATACATTTTAGGTATTCTGGATAAGTATTTTAAAGAGTATTTAGTGAATAAAATGGATTTTGAGCAGAATGTTGATTATTTTGTAGTGGAATAATGCAATTATTAGTATCCAAGTTATCATCACCATTATTTTTATTATTATTTTTTTAAATTTTGTTTGTGAATGAATAAATAAAAGAGATACACCGATCAACTAGTGAGATCTCAATTAGATTTCGTCTACTTAGAAAAGTTTTAAAAAATCAAAGAAAATTTTGGATTTATTTAAAACAGTTAATGAAAGTGTATGTGGTGATATATGTAGATTATATAAAAATCAACAAAAGTGTGTAAAAATAAAATGAATTGTATAAAAAGTGATAAATATCATTAAAAAAATGAATGATGTTGTAATTAGTGGTAATTAATTATAGTTAAAGATATGGTAATAATAACTATAATAAAAAAGTGTTGATACACCAATAGTATGTAAATTTTGTGTATTAGAGTCGGGTTAGCTTTTGCTTTTTAAAAATATATTGGAAT
The DNA here is from genome assembly GCF_000190715.1 of Dictyostelium purpureum. Taxonomy (NCBI): domain Eukaryota; phylum Evosea; class Eumycetozoa; order Dictyosteliales; family Dictyosteliaceae; genus Dictyostelium; species Dictyostelium purpureum. The sequence continues at coordinate 7,418 of NW_003519511.1, read as the reverse complement.
GTTTATTCCATTTTATTATTTTATTAATTATAAGACCTAAGTATCTGAATTGACCAGATATTACTTGAAGCAAAATTAAACCGTTGCAATTTTGGTTGAATAAATTGAATTATTCTGAGGTAACTTAATTTATTATTGCAAGAATAATAAATTTCCGGAGATCCAACTTTCTTTAAAGGTGGTGTTACTTCATAAAAGATGCCCACATCTTAGACTAATAGAACATGAGTTAAACATTACAGCCCTTGGCAGATTAGCATAGCATAAGTTTCATCTTGTACGGAGAACCTTGGGTTAGTGTTTCCTTGCAAAGGAAACCTTCTATCCAGTTAAATAGCACGTATACAGCTCGGTATAACTTTAGTGCATTGGATTAGAGTCTTGTTAATCCTTTCGGTTGACTATGGATATGTACAGATGCCATATATATCTTTTATTTAGAATAAAATGATATATTGTTTTTTAAAAAAAAAAAAAAAAAAAAAAATGAAAAAATGAAAAAAAGAAAAATGAAAAAGAAAGAAAAAGAAAAAATAAAAAAGTGGTAATATTTATAAGTTTGTGTCGTTTTGTGGTTTTTCTATTAATAGATTGAGTGGTTTGTTTTTGTTGATGATTTTTGTTAGTATTAATTGGTTTCTGTTGCATATTTGGTTTGTGCAAAAAGATGTAAATTCAATGATTTCCTTTTCGTTAAATTTACAATGATTCTTTAGCATTTTAACCAAATGTTTTGGGACATAACCTATTGCACTAGATAGAATATTATTATCAGTGAATAATTTATTTTTAAATATGTTATTTTGTGAGATGTTTGTGGAATTGTAATTATCAAACCAGCTTAATGTTTCTATGTTTGGAGATGAGTTTTTGAGTGTACTGGATAAAGATAATAGTTTGTTTGTAATGATTCTCCTTGTATCAGATCTTATTGTTTCAAAGTCTGTGCAGTCTAATAGTATATGTTTTAATGTTTGTGGTATATCATTATTACAGTTTTTACAGTTTGAGTTAAACTCTGGTTTTAGCAACCTCATTCTTTTCCATGTATCTAGCCATGGACCATTATTAGTTATTAATTTGTTCATTAATGTATGGAATTTTGATGGTAGATTATCTAATATTTTATGGTGAATGTAAGTATCAGTGTTTTTTATGGTATCAAGTAGTATGATGCTTTGGTGTTTATATTGATTAATTATGTTAATTCTATTATTTTCATTTAACATTTTAACATATTTTTTTGGGTTCCAAATAACTTTATTGCTATTTTTTTTGGTTCTTTTATACGCAAATGTTGGTGGTATATAATTGTTTGAAATTGGTAGGGTTAATGCTTTTTTTGCTAGCTTATCTGCAATTTCATTACCAATTATATTTGAGTGTGCTTTAACTTTAATAAAGTTTGTATTTTTTTCATCAAAGTTATCTCTTTTTAATTTGTATTTAAATAATTTTTTTATAATTTCAAAGAATGGAGTTCCAAAATATTGGATTGGATATGGGTTTTGTATCAGTGATTCAATTATGTCAATTGAGACTTGACTATCTGTATTGATGTTTATTTTATGGTTGATTGGATATGATGAAAGAATGTGTGTAGGTGCTGATAATTCGGCTCCTGTTATTGTTTTTGCAGTTCCTTCTATAAAGTTTAAACTTATATTCTCGGATTGGTTATATATACCATAGCCTGCTTTTCTTTTATTGTTAATTTTTTTATATGAACCATCTGTATAGAATTCAGTAGGTATTTGATTAATTTGTCTTATTAATGGGTTGGGGTATATATTTTTGTAATTGAATTTGTCGTAAGTTGTGATTTTTATAAGTAAATTCATAAATTCATCTTTTATGTTATTGGTAGAGTTGGTGCAAATTAATCTTTTTAAGATTTTTGAGCATTCATTAGACCATTCTGGTAAATGTTGTGTAATGACATTTTTATCTTGTAATTCATATTTATCATTTAGTTTAATTAATAATGAATTATAATTTATATGAGCTTCTTCGTTGGTATATAATATTATTTCACTATTTGTTATAAAGTTAAGTGGAATATTATTTAAATTTTTTAAAACAGGGATGTTTTGTGTTATTTTAAGGTTGTATTTTTTAATTGAATCGAACCATCTTTTAATATAAGAGTAATCATTTTCAATTATTTTACCTTTTAGATATAGTTTATTTTTATCTCCCTTCCAGTGTCTATATTTATTTATAATTTGGGTGAAAGATAAAATTGTTTGTTTCTCATTTGTGTTTAGACATTTGCAAAGGTTATGTATTCTGTTCTGGTGAATAATATTATTCAAATCGAATAGTTGGTAACCTAAGTTTTCTTTTTTTAGGTAAAAGAAATTTGATATTGTATTTTTAAAGTAATTACCACTTTTTTTTATTGCTACTAAGATTTCTTTTTTAAAGTTGTCTATGGATGTTTGGGTGTATTTGGTTATGGCAGTACCATAGGTAACTATTGGAATTACCATTGAATTAATTGTGTCAACTAGTTGTGATGTTAATAAACATTTTCTTTTTAAATTGTTTAAAACGCATTTTGCTTTTTTAAATGTTATTTTTTGGTGATCCATCCAATCTAGTTCTAGATTTATGTTAACACCTAAATATTTATATGATTGGTTTAATTTCAATATTGGAAAAGATTTATCTTTCCATTTTAATTCGTATGTGAGATGTTGATTTAGTTCATTTTGTCTAAATGTATATGCTGATTTTCCAACATTTACATTTAAATAATAATAGTCGAGGAATTCTCCAATGTAATCTTTTAGTTTAGATATTTGTGAAAATGATTCAGTTGTGCCAACCAAATCATCAGCAAATGTATTATTTGATATTCCTAAGTTTTGGTTATTAATGATTCTATAACCAGTTACATTAGTGTTTAGTAGATTTAATAAAGGATCAAAAAATAGACCCCAAAGAAATGGGGATAATGGATGACCTTGAATAACTCCTTTAGTCACATAAATATCGTCAGTCATACCATGTGGTGTGATAATTTTCATATTATTACCTGATAGAAAATCAGATATAATATCTATTGTTTCTTGTGGGTAACCTCTAAATTCTAATGCTTCGATTAATGCCCAGTGTGGTACTTCATCAAAAGCTTTTTGTATGTCAATATATAATACATGAAGTTCTCTTTTATTGATTTTTGAATCTAAAAAGATGTTGTTCAGTACTGATATTGGTGATATTGTTGAACGTCCAGGTCTAAATCCATATTGGGATTCTGAAAAAGGACAATTTAGTTCGGTATAATTTTGTATTAGTTTAGTGAACATTGTAGCGTATAATTTATAAAAGTTACTTAAAATAGTTATACCTCTGTAATTAGATAATGATTGATTATTACCATTTTTATAGATTGTATATATTTTACCTTTTTTCCATGAGGGTGGTATTTTTTTAAAGTTTTTACAACAGTTAAAAATGTTTAGTAGAATAAATAAACCTGATTCAGGTAAATTTTTAATATATTCGTTTAATATTTCATCAACCCCTGCTGCTTTATTATTTGATAATAAAGAAATTGTTGAGGTTAAGTCATTTAAATTAAAATTATTTAATAATTTTCTTTTGTAAAATTCATTTTTAAACCATTTATCACTACCTCTGAATGGGATTTCGTACCATTTTTGGTTATTGAATATTGGTTTTGATTTATTTTGTGGTGATTCATTTAATAAGTTTTTAAAATATTTTTCATATTCTTTCTTTACTAATGTTGGGTTGGAAATTATATTATTGTCAACTGCAACACAGGATGCTTGTTGGTTTGTTTTATATTTATCTTTTTTTATTAAATTATAAAATTCTTTATTCCTTGATCTTTTTAATTTTTCAAGTTTATCTTTGTAATTTTTAATTGAATCATAATTTGATTCCTTTTTGTTTTTATATAAGTTTTGAATATATATTTTTTTAATTTCAATTAATGATTTTAATATATTATCTATTAATTGAATATCATTTGTAGAAGGAGATGTACTTAATGTACAGAAATATTTAAAATCAAACCAGTTATCGTTATGGTCTGTTAAGGTATCATTTATTATTGATTGTAGTTTATCAAATTTTGGTAGTAATTTTTTTTTTGTTTTAGAAATTTTTAATTGAATGTCATTTGTTATTTTTGATTTTAGTGAATCAATAATTTGGTAACAATCATGTAGTTTATTAATGATTTTTTTAAAAAATAAATCATTTTTTAAGAATATGTCATTTTTTTCTTTTGGTGGTTTAGTCCATTTTAAATTATTGTTGGCTGAATTTAAAATAGTTTCAGTGAATTTATTTACAAGATTTTGGAGATCAATTAGAGAATTTAAATTTTCTGATTCAGTTTCCAGTTGGATTAGATCAGTTGATAATTGTTTTTTGAATTCACTAAAATCTTGTTGTTCATATGGTAAAAGTTTTTTAATAAAATTTTTATTATTATTTTCGATTGTAGAATTTAGATTTTCATTGTTTATAAAGTTAATGTTAATAGATATTTTAACAGGTTTATGATCACTTGATATTTTTGAATGTGATAAAATTTTATAAGAATTTATTAAATGTCTGTTTTTTATGTCTAATAGATGTGCATCTATTCTTGATTTGGTTGTGTAATCATCTCTAATTGTTATACACGTATAGTCTTTGTTAGTGTTAAAATCATGATAAAAGTCCATTAGATTATTATCTTCAAGAAATTTATTATAAGGGACGGTTGAATCATTATTAACGTGATTGTTTAGATTTGATAGTTTATCAAAATTAGGTTGGTAAAATGAATTAAAATCACCGGATAGTATTATAATATTTTCTGGTGATTCTAAATTGAAGTTTGTGTTGATTTTGTTTAAACAATTTTTTAATTTTATATTAAAAAAGTTATTTTTTTTTGATTCTTCTGATTCACCATAGCAATTTAATATGCCCAGTTTGCCATTATCAAATTTGAATGGTAGAAACAGTAATCTACCTTGTGAATCTTTGACGATGTCATTATGGATTAAATTGTTTAGTAAGTTTTTATGAATAATAGTAGCAACACCTGATTGTGCTTTATATGATAATTCTTTATTTTCAAATTTATTTAATATAGATAATTCATCATTATTTAATGAATTTCTAGGTTTAGTATTTAGTGTTGAAATATCATTTTTATAAATATGATCAATTGAAGAAAAGAAGATAGTAAAATCAGTTTTTTCAAATAAGTTATTTAAATTTTTAATTTCATCACGAGTAAATAGTTTAGTTTCTTGTAAACATATAATTTTTATATTCTTTTTTATAGAAAGTTTAATAATATTTTTTATTTTAGTAGTAAAATCGCCGTTAATGTTAAAAGACAATATATTTAAATTTTTAAAATTAATATTTATTTTATTTGTTTTTTGAGTGTTTAAAATAGCAAAATGATCATCAAGAACAGTATTATTGTAATTATTATTATTAATATCTTCCATAATTAATTGTACGATATCTTTTTTTATTTTGGTGGTGGTTTTTGTTGGTGGTGGTTGGCTGTTCAGGTGGATGTATAATGATACCAAAGTCTTTGAATTCGTGCTTTGACTTTCTGTCGAATTTCTTTAGTAAGTTAAAATATTCAATTATTGAATCTTCTATTTTATTGTTGGAATAACTTAAACATTTTACTATATGTAAAAAGTCTTCAATATCAGTGTAATTGCATATAATGTTAGGTTTAAATCCAATCTGAGGTTGTGATTGGTATTGGATAATTAGGTTTTTTAATAAATGCGAGCATTCGTTTTCGAATGATTTATTAATAAAGGTGGTAGGTAATGTGGTGGGTAATGTGTTTGGTAGAGTGGTATTGGTGGTAGGAACAAATGAAATTGCAGATATAATTTCATTGTTTAATTTAATGGAACCAATATGGGATAACCATAAATCGAGTTTTAATCGCTTACTTGGGTCAAGTGGATTGTTGCAGATTGAGAACTTGTTAAGTAGAACATGTTAGTCTGCAGTGTAGATGAATGATTCAATATTGATTGTACATTCATCTAAGTTTATGGTGTTTTGGTTTAAATTTGATAGTGGACCATGATTTAAGTAGGTTGATCTTAATGTGAAGTGATGGTTGTTGTTTTTTGTGAAAAATGTATCACAATTAGAGTTGGGGATAACAGATATGATTTTATTAAACAAAGGTAGTATTATTTCCATATTATTGTTTTGAGGTGTTGAAACTTCATATGACAATTGGAATTCTTTTTTTGGTATTGTTAAATCTTTGTAATGTGGGAGATCTGATGATCCAGTGTTTATTTGACAGTTGTTGTGAAAAAGGAATAGTGATCTTTCTAAACATGAATTAAATTTTAGTGATAGATGTTTGAAAATGATCGATTGGTCAAATTTATCGGTTTGAATGTTGTTTATATGGGTGATGTATTTGAGTGTTGTTGGATTTATTCTTTTTAGTAGAAGTTGTGATAAAATTGCATCAAAATCAGTATAAAGTGATATATTATTTGGTTGTAATCCAAATGGTTCTGGAACTGTGAATTTAAGTTCTAGTATTTCTTTACCAGTTTTGATTTTGATAATGTTTTGATTTGAAAGATTTTTCAGGAAACTGTCTCTTGACAAATCATTTGTGAATGTTGCGATAATTTTATCCTTTGTTTGGTTTACCTCAGGCGCACCAGTATAGTTTTGGATTATGTTGGTTATGTTGTTATGATGTGTAGTTGGTAGTTCAAAAAATAGTATTGGTTCATTATTCTTAATAATATTATTTAAAATTTTTTTTTTAAAATTTGGGTCTGAAATAAATGATGAGTTTGAATGATAATTTTTGTTTTTGTAATTTTGGTTTTTTGAAATGTTAAAAGAGTTGATTGGGTTATGAGATTTATTAAATTTTGGAGTAGTTTTTGGGTGTTCTGTGTGGGTGTTTTGATGAGTATTTGGTGGAGAAAATGGATTTTGGGTAGAATGTTGATTATTTTGTGTTGAGATAATGCTATCAATAGTATCCATGTTGCCATCACCATTAGTTTGATTATTATTTGTGGACATTTTGTTTGTGAATTTATAAATAAAAGAGATGCTACGATCAGCTAAAGAGATTTCAGTTAGATTCCGTCTACTTAAAAAAGTTTTAAAAAATCAAAGAAAATTTTGGATTTATTTAAAACAGTTAATGAAAGTGTATGTGGTGATATATGTAAATTATATAAAAATAAACAAAAGTGTGTAAAAATAAAATGAATTGTATAAAAAGTGGTAAATAAGGTTAAAAAAATGAATGATGTTGTGATTGGTGGTAATAAATTATAGCTAAAGATATGATAATAATGACTATAATAAAAAAGTATGTGTACACTGGTGGTATGTAAAATTTGTGTATAGATTCG
>NW_003519510.1:0-62500 GCF_000190715.1 Dictyostelium purpureum | reverse complement strand
GTAATAGCTTTAATTAATAATGGTAATGTAACACTTCCACCACCACCATCATCATATAGAAATTTAAATAAAGAGGATCTAAAATCACCAATTAAATAAAGAGAAATTAAAATCACCAATTTATATACTACTACATTTAAAAACATTAAATATCGGTAATGTTCAAGAGACATTAGATAAGTTTAATTCAAACAGAGCGGACTACCCAAAGATTACCAACGAAGTTATAAAGAAATGTCTCAAGTATTCAAATATTGAAGATTTAGAAAAACTATTTAGATCAATCAGTACATATTCTGCAGGTACAAAGAATCAAGATGCCAAAAATATCAATAGGTAAATTTTATATTCAAACTGAACTGTATACCCAACAAACAACTAGGACAATTATCAGATGAAATCCAGAGAATACGTATTTAAAGTTAAAGCGTACCAACCACCATGGTGAATTTTAAATTTTAAATATCTGATATATAAAAGTTAAAATTCATTTAAAAATAAAAAACTATATTTTTTTTTTTTACCAATCATTGTGAACTAAATACAATATTTTATTCATTTTTTATTTTTATTTTTCCAACACATAAAAATATTTTTAAACATGACAGATACGATCAATAATAGTCATAAGAAAGTTAATATTAATAAAAATACAAAAAAAATAGAAATGAAGGAAGACGAAGACAGAATTACCCACCAAATCAATATTTATTAATTAATAGGTAAACCAACTAAAAATCCAATTGAATATTTCTGAACAAATATTTACACCTATTATTAATAATAATATTATCATCTAAAGTTTAAATCAATTGGTTATACAATATCAAATATGTGCTATTCCCAATAATTCATTTGTGTCCAAATTATATTATTACTGTTATTGTTACATTTAGAAATTAAAATGCAATAGTTTGGGTGTGACTTAAAAAAGATTAAATCTAATATACTACAGGTATTTAGGAACCTTTGTAATATGCATTGTAACGGCCAAAGGTATCTATGTGGGCATCACTGTTGTTTTCCTCGAATTTAGGTCCCTCTAAGAAGTTTTTTGTTAAAATACCTATCAAGTTAGATTATACACCCCTTGAAACAGATACGTTGCCACAATCCAATCCCAGAGAAGCTATAGACAAATGAATAATTAAATACTATTATAGAGTCATTCCGCCAAACTTGAGCGTCTGGATTTTTACATTATAAAAAGGATAATTAGGTATTTTCAAAAATGGATTATGAAACATCAGTAAAGAAAACATTCAATCAAAAACAACATTCAACGCTCGAAGGATGTTTGTTTATTTCTGATACCTTATCTTTCTGAGCTCGATAGATCCATGGGTGACTTTTTTTCATCAATTTTTTAATAAATAAATTTAAAAAAATTAAAAGTGTATATTTATTTTATTTATTTTTTATAAATAATTTTTTGTTTTTTCTATATTTTGATGATTCTAAGATTTTGTTTTCTTGGAGTAATTCTCTTTGGTTTACTCCCATTAGTGAAAGAAAAATTGGTCTGTATACAACTAATATTGTTTAATAATAATTATATTGGTTAGTATTTAAGTTTATATCTTTTTTATTTCCTCCAACTAACCCATATGGTTGGTTATTATTATTTTATTATAATTTACTTACTTTTGATTCCATTAAAGTACTGTGGTTTTGAGTGAATTAAATGAATGTGATGTTTTGAAGAAAAAGGTGATTATAGTTCATAATGATGGATACCTCGAAGATTGTGGCGGACAAAAACCCAAATTTTTGGTTAGATTACATATTGAGACTTAAATTTAATGAATTAGAACTAAACAAAATAAATATCAAAATTAAATATTAGTTTTTTTTATATTTATATATAATTGAAATTATTCTGATTTTATCATTATGGTTACCTTAATATTTAAAATTTCTTTGTTCATTTCTGAGCATTTTTTGAAGAGTTGAACTAAATGTTGCAATATTTATTACTATAAGTTGATAATGATGTGAATATTTCTGAATTCCTTGATGAAACTTTTTTGAATGATTCGAGACCAATATAGTCAACAGATTCTTCTGACTCGGAACTCAAAAGAGAAATTTATATAATAAATGCTCATCTGAAAGATCTTCATCGTCATCGGAATAGGTATAATCATCGGAATCATCATCGGAATCTAATTCATTATCGGAATAAATATTATTGTATAATATTGATCTTGCAACACTACCCTCTATCTGCAATTAAAAAATGAAAAAAATTAATATAAGTTTATATATTATGTAAAAATATAAATGTTAGAATTACTTACTAGAATAAAGCTCTATTTATAAATGACAGTCTATTGTATTGAAAATTTTAAATTTTATATAGTTTGTTCTAATTTGGAAATAATGTAATCTAATTTAGAATTTGGGTTTGTTTTTTTGAGACATCATAAACACCATTTGATTGAATTGAGGAACTTCTAATGAAATCGATACATTTCTTCTTGTAACTTTCTATTTTCCATTAGAAATTCTTCAGTGGCCTTTTCTTCTTCACTCAATGGAGCTGGTTGAATACTTAAACCTCCCAATGAATTGACCAAATCTTCTAATTGGTCAGAATCATCGTGTTGGTTGTCCTCTTTTTCCCAACTCTCTTCTTTGGTGATGCATTTGTTGATCGATTTGTTTAATTTGATTTTACCATAACAAAATGCAAAATAAAAACCAATGGAACCAAAAAAAAATAAAAAAATATATATATATAAAAAATAATCCATTTTATTTTACAAAAATAAATTATTATTTATAAATAAAAAAATACTAGAGATATAAATTATTATATATAAAAAAATATGATATTTACAAATAAAAAAAAAATTATTATTTATAAATAAAAAAAAATTATTATTTACAAATAAAAAAAAATATTTAAAAAAAAAAAAAAAATTTTTACATTTAAAAAAATAGTGAAAAATTTTTAAATATTAAAAAAAAAAATAAAAAATAATTAAAACAAAAAAAAAATTGAATAAAAAAACAATTGTCTTTTATAGTTTTTATAATAATTTATAATACATGAATTTCATTCAATAGAATAGTTTCAACCTTATTTTTTTTTTAAATTTTAGATTGATAATTTTAATTAAATCTATTTATTTGATTTAAAAATTTCATTAAATTCTCTCTCGATTGATATCCAAAATACCTTGGTAACTTTTACATTGTAAAAAAAGATTTGAAAAAAAAAAGATATATTATTTAGATAATATCAGAAATATGATCTTTATTTAATAAATTAATTATATATTTATAAATAAAATTTAATTAAAGATTAAAAAAAAAAAAAAATTATTTGTTTATTTTAATTAAAATTTTATTATTTAAATGTGAGTTTATTAATATGGAACCTATTGAATTATCTTTTAACAAAACACATTGTTCTATATCAGTTCTTATTTTATGTTTTTGGTGTATATACATCTTTAGCAAAGTGACAATCTAAAGTATAAATAGGAGTTGTATCATCAATTGAAATATAATTTCTTTTTCTATATTTTCTGATCTCTAAACAAGTTTGACTTTGAATTCTGATTGAATACACCCACTTTTTAATTTTTCTATTTGAATGAACTAATCTTGAGGAATTCGATTATTTCCACTAATAAAATTAAATTAAAAAATAAATTAATAAATACTATTAGTTATATTAAATACTTCCCTAAAAAAATGGTATTTAATAACTTTAAAAATTTATTATAAAATCTTTAAATTTTTTTTATATTTATACTAACACGCAGTATATATAAGTAACCACCTCTTTATATAATTTGTAGCAACTATAAAGGTTACAAAGTGGGGCCCCAGATTGGAACCTATATAATCAAAATACCTCGTTAACGAAAGTATGTTTGACTCTGTTACAAACTATACAAAGAGGTGGTTACTTATCTTTTAATCACAATAACAAATTCTGTAATATTCACCAAATATTTTTTAGTTTTTTTAATTTATGGTATTTTAATTTTTAAATTATTTTTTATTTACTCTTTCCTATATATTATTTTATTAAAACTAATGTTTGAGTTAAAATGTGTTGTAAAGTTATGGGGTAATTAAAAATAAATAATTATGGAGTCTATTTTTATATTATTTTTAAACACACATTTCCTATATTTATTTTTTAAATTCAAATAATTATAAATTTAATTTTTCAATTTTTTTTTTATTTATTTTTTTCAACACAAAACAAACATAAATTATAATAATGTAAAATATAGTATACCAAAATCAAAAGAAATATTTTAATAATTTAAACTATAGATCAAACCAAAAATAATAATTTTAACATTACTGAAATATACTTAGAACCTTTATAGAACAAAGAAGTGAATACATTATTTTATTTAAACAACAATAAAAACACACACATATAGAAATTGGCAATTGTTGAAGAAATATAAAATAGACGCAGAACCACAAACATAAATAATAGAACTGTTCAAGTATATAGAAGTTATTTATTGTGGAAATTAAAATTAAAACCAATGCAGATTGCTATTTATTCTGGTAATTTATCTTTAATTAAATCAAAATATGAAAAATAAAGAATAAATCAAGAAAAAAAACAACCACAACTTTATAACGTAGATGGTGTCTTAATAGATAAAAGTGTATACAAGAATTTGGCTAACCCGAAATCTAATCAGTATTAGGTTATGAGCCATCATCAAAACAGGATTTTAGCAATCAATCAAATAATTTGAAAAACCCGAGCACTGTAATATAGTTATTAAACAATTAAATTATATACTATCCATTACATATCTCAGATCATCAGTTATTCAGAATCTTAATTAGTGCACAAAAATTATTCATATCACTTTTTTTATAAAACTAACTAACTTTTATTTATTAGATTTCTGAATAACTGATGTTCTGAGATATATAATGGATAATATATAATCTAATTGTATAATAAAATTTATTAACTAATAAATAAAATCTAAAAGTAAAGAACAAATAAAAAAGATTTATTTTATTCAAAAAAAATTAAAAGGTATTGGATTAGATTTATTAGAATTATTTTTAAATAATGTTTTAGAGTAACAGCTATTACACGTTCACCAGATCAAACAATTGATGAATTAAAGAAAAAGAGAACAAAAAACTTGGATAAATAATTGGCAATTAAAACTGATACTACAAATGATGAAAGTGTTAAATAAAACCATTCAAGAACATGGTGGAATTGATGTAGTTGTAAATAACATTGGTTATGGTTTATTGGGTGTTGTCGAAGAGTTATCAGTAGAAGATATTCAAAACATTTATGAAGTCAAGGTATTTGGTGAATCAAATGTATTAAGACACACAAATCCATATCTCAGAGCACAAGGTTCTGGTTTAGTTTTAAACATATCATCTTACCTTGGATACTCTGCCCTTGGAGGTAAATGACATCACCCTATCAATACAAAAAGTATTAGAGCCATTCAATGTTTCAGTAGTATTAGGTGTCCGTACTACTCGCCACTTGCCAAAGGAGATCCATCTAAAGCAACGTTCGGAAATAAAAAGAAGTTGAAGAAAATCATCAATTTACCTAATCAACCGATTTTTAAAAGAAATAAATTTGGTTTTGTAATTTTAAATAAATTAAAATCAATATAAATAAAAAATTATTCTTTTTTCTTTAATTTTATTTAATTTTTTTAATTATTTAAATATATTTTGATAACAATTTTAATTTTTTTCATGTATTTTTTTTTCTAATTTTAGTGAATTTATAAAAGAATACAAAATAATTAATATAAGAAGAATGATACAAGAATATAAGCATCAACACATGTGAAAAATAGCACCATAATATCAGTGCTGGTATCAATATGGTTTTGAGAAGGTTTTTGAAAAAAATAAATAAATAAAATGTTAAAAAAAAATTTAAAAAAAATTAAAAGAAAGGAGGAAAAGAGAAAAAATGTGATGTGTGAGTTTGTGCTGTTATTTTACATTAATTTTCAAATTATAAAAATGATAAAAATGAATATTTTATTTAAAAAAAAAGATAATTTTTAAAAAAAGAGATAAATTTTAAAAAAAGAGAATTTTTAAAAAAAAATTTTAAATGAAAACGATAACGATAATGGGTAAAAACAGTGAATATCGATAATTTTTAATCTCTATTTTTTTTTTCTTTTTTTTTTTTTTTTTTTATACTCTTTACTGATATGCAGAAGGTAATGCAAAGCCCTATTATCAGAATATATGAATATTACTATTATTATTGTTGTTATTAAAATAATCAAAGTTAGCTGAGATTGGTTATAATTTTTCTAAACAAAGAAACACTTCTTAGTAAACTACAACCATTAGTATGTTTTTTTTTTTTTTTTTTTTTTAATTAATCATTTTAAAGTTAAAATAAATTAAAATAGTTATTTATAAAAAATAAAAAAAATAAAAAAAAATAAAAAAAAAAATTTGTAAAATAATGCACTAAAAATATGAAAAATATTTTTAAAATTGTTAAAAAATTTTTTATAATTTTTTATAATTTTTTATTTTAAAAAATGTATTGCCAAAATTGTTTGCGTCCTGCGCCTTGCCAATGTTTCCAAATAACACCATTACAATTGATATATGTTCTAATTCAAGAGACACAACTATTAAATGAAGCACAAAAACGAAGATTTCATCAATTAGCATTTTCACAATCATTACACAATCAATATTCTTTTAATGGAAATGAAAACCAAAGTTTATACGAAGAAATATTTCTATCAACTTGGGCAAAATATGATTGTGGTAGACCAACTTCAATTCGATATATCCAATTCGATGATAATTATTATCAAAAACACAAAAAAAATTATGATACTTTAATAATACCAAAAAATGAGAAGATATTATTTCATGGTACTCCAAATACATGTTTAATTATAAATTGTGGAAGATGTAGTGCATGTGGTATAAAAGAATCTGGTTTTAAAATTTCATTTAGCGGTAAAAATATATCTTTTTCAAGATTTGGAAGAGGTATCTATCTTGCACCCAATTCATCAAAGGCCAATGATTATAACAATAATCAAAACTTCAATTATCGTTGTACTATTGTTTCAAAAGTAAATCTTGGTAACTCTGTTAGATTGTTTAACACGAATCAACAAATTTCCCTTCCAAATGGATATCATTCAGTTCATGGTCAAGCTGGATTTGATTTAAATTATGATGAATATGTTGTATATAATGAAAAACAAGTTTTACCAATTGGTGTATTTATATATGTAATTTCATAATTTCATAATCATTTTATACAATTATTACAAATTTTTATATAGTAATAAATAAGTTATAATATTAAAAAATAGTATGGTTATATTCATTAGCCTAAAAATATTTTTATTTATTTATTTTTATATAAATATTGATTAACTGTAAATTATTAAATAAGATGGTTTTGCTTGATCAATATTATAAACAATTACTTCGTCATGATTGAGGGCTAATCCTGTTTCACCTAGTACAGAGTCGAAGCCTGGATTTGGTGAAGTTATATTTTGATTATCGTTGAGATATTTTTCACCTTCACCTACTAGAACATTGGCCAAAAACATGTATTTATTTCCATTTATTGGGGTTGAGTAATCATTACTTTTAGAGGAAACACTTGAAAAATAAATTCCAGGTCCAAAACGAAGGAAATGAGCCTTATTTGAATGTGCCGGTAGTATAAATGATGTTTCAATAATTCTACAAACGGCACAAGTTGGTGAGGGACAAATTTCAGTATTACCATTTAATCCCAAAGAACATTGAATCTTAGTTCCATGGAATCTTCTTTTTTCATTACCAGCAGCCATTCGTTTGCCCTTGTGTAATCTTTTTGAGAAATTTCCTCTTCTCTCTATTTCGTCTCTTTTTTTTGAATAACGGTCAACAATTTTAGCATTTACATTAACTTTGTATATGTGTTTCACTGTTGGATAATTATACTCTTTATGATTCCATTTAGAAGTGAATTGTTTAAAAACATCAGAGAATTTTTGTTCATTTGGTTCAATTTTGGTAATAAATGAGTGTGGTTGAGTTGTATTATATTGTTTTCCATGATCTTTTCCACAAAATGGAAAACCAAGATTTACAGCTTTATTACAACCAGATAATTTGCATTTTGATACGGTAGTCGAATTACTAGTGGCTTGTGTGTGATTCGAAGAGGTCCCAATAGATTGGGAATGGTTTGGTGATGGTGATGCACCATTATGTGTTTTATTTGTAGTAAATTGTCTGCCATGACTTCTTCCACAAAATCCATAACCAGGATGTGCAGCTTTATTACAACCAGGTAATTTACATGTTGAAGCGGTATTGGAATTACTTGAAACTTGTGGTGATGCACCATTTTGAGCGTTATTTGAATTAAATTGTCTACCATGATCTAAACAACAAAATTCAAAACCAGGATATACAGCTTTATTACAACCAGAAAATTTGCATTTTGATACGGTAGTCGAATTACTAGTGGCTTGTGTGTGATTCGAAGAGGTCCCAATAGATTGGGAATGGTTTGGTGATGGTGATGCACCATTATGTGTTTTATTTGTAGTAAATTGTATGCCATGACTTCTTCCACAAAATCCATAACCAGGATGTACAGCTTTATTACAACCAGGTAATTTACATGTTGAAGCGGTATTGGAATTACTTGAAACTTGTGGTGATGCACCATTTTGAGCATTATTTGAATTAAATTGTCTGCCATGATTTCTTCCACAAAACTCATAACCAGGATGTACAGCTTTATTACAACCAGATAATTTACATGTTGTTGTGGTATTGGAATTACTAGAAACAGGTGTTTGTGGACTATTTACTGTTGATTTGTTTACGGTAGTCGAATTACTAGTGGATTGTGTGTGATTCGAAGAGGTCCCAATAGATTGGGAATGATTTGGTGAAGCACCATTTTGAACATTATTTGTAGTAAATTGTCTGTCATGATCACTTCCACAAAATTCATAACCAGGATTTACAGCTTTATTACATCCAGATAATTTACATGTTGTTGTGATATTGGAATTACTAGAAACAGGTGTTTGTGGACTATTTACTGTTGATTTGTTTGATGCAAAATTTAAACCATGGGTACGTGAACAGAATTCATGTCCAGGGTAAACATTCTTACCACATCCAGATATTTTACAAACGGTACTCATTATGATATAAAATAAAAATATAAGTAAAAAATTTTTTTTTAAAAATAAAATATAATAATATAATAATAATATAATAAAAAAAATAATAGAGATAGGAAAATTTTTATCTTATTTTTTATGTGTGAAAAAAAAAAAAATTTTAAAAAAAAAAAATAATTTTCCCAACTGTTTTTAAAAAAAATATTTTTTTATTGCTAAAACTAAATTTTGGAAAATTTAGGGGAAATATCAAAAAAAAACCAATTAAATTTAATATTTTTTAAACTTTTTCTTACACCAAATTTTGAAAAATAAATATGATTAAAAATTTTGGAAAATAAAAAAAAATTTTTAAAAAATTTTTTAAAAAATTAAATTTAAAATCAATTCAAAAAATAGACAACTTTTTTTTATCATCTTTATATACTATTAAATGTCAAATACAGTTTGTAAATTACCAAGTTGTTCAAGCCAAGCATACCAAGGTTATGATTTTTGTTGTAAATCACATGGTGTTGCATTTAAAAATTCAAAACAAAACAATAAAAAAATTGATATTAATAAAAATATGAATCACAATAATTATAATCAAAATCATATGAATAACAATACAGATATTAAAAATTCAAAAAAATCTACAATTATTTGGATTAACGAAACTCCAATTTCTAAAAAACAAATGAAATTATTCAACTATTTAAAAGAGAAATATTCAATTATTCATTTATATAATGTTGATGATTTTGAAAAAATTGATTTAAAACAATCAATTGAATGGGTTTTAAGTTACAAAATTTATCCAGAGTTGGAAAATAAAAATATAACTTCCTTTGTAATTAGTGATGAATATACTGATAGTATTATTGCTAAAAACAAAAATACATTTACGATGTCAACAAATCTTTTCCTTAATCAGGAATGGTCATTAAATGAAATATTACCACAAATAAAAACCAATTCAGGTGAATTAAAGTTTTATAGCCAAGGACAAGATTTCTATGAATTTACAAATTTTTATGAATCTCCATTTAATTTGGATGGAAAGTTATGGACAACATCTGAACATTATTTTCAAGCACAAAAATTTTCACCAGATCAAGCACTAATTGAACTAGTACGTAACCTTCCATCACCAAGAGAAGCATTCAATTTCACCAGAATACCAGATCTTCAAAAAGATATCAGAAAAGATTGGCAAGAAGTAAAATATACTATAATGTGCGATGCTTTGTTTGCTAAATTTACTCAAAATAATCACCTTAGAAAACTTTTATTATCAACAGATGATATGAAACTAATTGAAAATAGTCCAGTTGATTACTATTGGGGTGAAGGTAAAGATGGCACAGGTGAAAATAAATTGGGTGAAATATTAATGGAGTTAAGACGTAATTTAAAAACTTCCCCATCATTATAATAAATAAATATATATCTATTCTTTCAATGCATTAAATATAGCAATAAAATAAAAATATTAATTTATGATATTAAGTTTATTATTTTAAAATAAATGAAAAAGGTTTAAGAAGAATAGTTGGGCCAAATACTTCTTTCATCTTTTGGATTATTAATAATTTGTTAATACTTTTATATATCAATTTATTTCAATATACTTTTATAGAGAATGAAAATATAATGCACTAAAGAATATTGCTAAACACTATTCAAAAAAAGATAGTCTATCATCAAAGTTAATAAAAATATAAATAAATAAAATAAATAAAATAAAAATAATAATTGTTCTTTCTTAAGTTTTAAATTTATCTTTTGGATAATTTATTTATTACTATTTTTATTTATGGAACTAAGCTTTATTATTTGAGAATTATAACTCAAACTTTAAATCGAAATTGACACGGTTTTCATTTGAATCTTTAATTTGAATTATATCATTATTGGTATCCTTGGAATCTAAACAATTTAAGCCTAATAAACCAACATTTTTCAAATATATTTTTATGGGATGTGGTAAAGTAAAATATTTAATAACCTTATTTTCTTTGGCATTGCGAACAAAACTAAATTGATTTGAATGTTCATTATAGTATTGGTAATTAATATCGACTAAATACTGAATTATTGATAGATGGTTTGTGTTGTTGTCATTAAAATAATCAAAGTTAGCTGAGATTGGTTGTCTATGTAGCATTCCCAATACTTCTAGAGTGTGGAAAAATATTAAATAATGAACTTCATTTAAATAGCTTGATAAAGATATATTTGATAAACTGTATAGGTTTTTAAATCCTTGTTTTTTGAAAGGGCCTATCATTAAAACTAAATCTATGATTAATGGTAAATTCTTTCTAATTGCAATTATGATTAATCTTTTGATACTTTTGGTTGTTATTACATCATGATAAATTAAAAACAAAAACATTTTGAAATGAATGTCTAAATTTGTTTTTTGTAAAGGATCATAGCTGAAAATAAACTCTAAATATTCGTTGGTGTTCTTCCTGTATTTATTCACAATTTTTTGAATTGAGGAGTCAACTTCTTTAAACAGGTGTTTTGGAATATAAATGGTGAGGTTTTGAGGATTTAGGTATTGGGCATGGGTAGTCTCACCACAATTAAAACTGCTATAGTAAAACGGATCTATTTTACCTGAACTTTCCAATTCTTCGATTAAGTTTGGGATTTTGTTGAGAGCTGAAAAAAAAACTTTTCTATTTTCAAAGTTGAGAGGTATAGAAGTTCGGCCTTTAAGAATTCGCCTATTTGTAATGGCTTTCGAAAGAGTATTGATGGTTCTAATGATCTCTTTTTGTTGTAGACAATGTTGTAAAACTGTGACCAATTCATGAAGTGCATATGTATTTGGATATGTGGTTAAAATATATTGTACCATGTCAAAATAGCCTAGAGTTGCCAGATTTAACAAAGTTTGAAATGATGGTATTGAATTTGTGTATTTGTAAAATTCTACTAAAAGATTTAAATCACCGTTAAATGAATCTTCAAAGCAGGTGTCAAAAAGCTGATAACCTTGCTCCCTAAAGTAGTTTAGTTTTTCAATGCTGGTAATTGGGCCAAATGTATGCCATTGAATAGGTATATTTCCAAATACTTGTTTATTTGATAAATTGTTCATTAAACAACCTATGCTAAATCTAAAAGTAAAACCGCAGTTGTTGTAGTTGGTGGCTAAAAATTCCGCAACTTTTCGACTTTTAATAATACATTCTTGAACATTTGATTTATTTCCCATAGATATAAAGCCTTGAATAATGAATTCATCTAAAGTCGATCCTAAATTAAAAAACTTTGTCCCCTTTACATAGTTTTCAATATTCTCCTTTTTAATTTTATATCCATAAATTTCTATAAATTCACTATTTACATGATGTTGATCTTCTAAACTTAATTTCTTTAACAGATACTTTAACATTTCTAAATCGTTATATTCCAATATTGTATTAACCAATTCTATAATTTTAAAATTTGAAAACGAAACTACATTAAAATTAAAAAAATTAATTAGGTTTCTTATTTTTTTTTTTTTTTTTTTTTTTTTTTAATGTATAATAAAATATATATTTACCTGAAATAACCTCATTAATAAAAAATTCACCAAGTTCCTTTGTCTTTTTATGATATACTATTGATTTTAATAAAAAAACTAGTTCATTTGCCGAAATTGATGTCACTGTTTTTAAATAACTATACATTTCCATAACTTCATTATCTGAACACTTGCGAAAAAAAAAGTTTAAATAGTCGAATTTAAACGGTCCTTGATTAATAATTTTTTTTAATACTGGTAAGTTACAATTACGAACTAAACGATTCTTATTTTCTGATGAATATTCTAACCTTCCTGGATATAACCTAGTAACAAGATCTAAACACTCTAAATCGAAAAGTTTCCAATTGAATATATATTGATTGTTGAAATCCAAGTAATATTTATAAATATCTTCTTCATTATTGTTACTATTATTATTATTACTATTACTATTGTCATTATTGCAATCTATATTATTATTATATTTGGTACTATAAAAATATTTTTCGTGTAGTTTTAATTTCTCTAGAAATAGTTGTTTATTATCTAAATTGATAATAACCTCTAATGGGACACTATAGAAGTCATAAGTGAAATAATATAAACTACTATTTATTTGGTTTATAAAAGAAAATATAGTTTTTCTTAAACACCGATTACGAAAAACTTTAAAAAAAAGATTATCCATTGAAAACACAACAAACGAAATAAAAAATATTTTAAAAAATTTGAAAATTTAAAAAAAAAAAAAATTTATTTTTTTTTTTTTTTTTTTTTTTTTTTTTTGGTATAAATAATTTTTTTATTTTATTTTCAATTTACTAAATATATTATTGTTATTGTTTATATTATTATTAATTATTTATTATTGGTAAATTTATTGTTGTTGTTGTTGTTGTTGTTTTTGTTGTAAATCTGAAATTCTTTTTTCTAAATGTTCAATGTTTGATTTAATTGTTAAAAGATTTTGTTTAAAACTATCGTCCATTTTATTCATAATTGATGAATTTGATTTTAAAAGTGAAGTAATATCATTTTGTTGTCTATCTAAATTACTGATATGGTTTGAAAATGAAATACCTTCTTCGTGGAGTGATCTTAAAGTGTAAAGTCTATTTATAATTGCTGGAACTTGTTGTGAAACTGAATCCCATTTATTCATGGTTTCAAAAATATCATTAATTTTCTTTTCATTGGTGGTTAATGCTTTAGTTGATACTTCGTCTTGATTTTTTAATTGATCCATTTCTTTTGATAATGACTATTTTTAAAAAAAAAAGATTAGTGGGTGTTGTGCATGATTTTATTGAATAGGAATAATGCAGTATTACCTTCATTTTTTGTTGTAAAACATCGATCTTTGTAGTATCTAATAATGATAATTTTTCTTTAATTTCTAAAATGGATTGGGTAATTGGTACAGAGTCAGTTGATTTATTTCCAGTTGAAACTTCTAATTTAGATAATCTTTTTTCGAGATCGGTAATTCTTTGAAGTTGTTGTGACTTGGCTTGTTCACCAGTATAAAACAATTCATAAGTTACGTGATTTGGTATATTGCTTTTATTATTATTATTATTATTACTATCTGTGTTTGATTCTTTATCGTTGTTGGTAGTTGTTGATGTGAATGATTCAATTTCTGATATTAATTTTTTTGATGAATTATTTTGAATTTGTGAATAATGAACAACTTGTTTACTTTCTTCCAAGATTGGTTTAAGTTTATCGTTATCTAAAAGATGAGTTAATTGATTTTGTAATTCTGCTAATTGTTGTGCTAAATCAACGCCTTTAATATCTTTTTCAACTTCACCATCTCTCTGTAAAATTAATAAATTGTATTAGTCATATACTTTTGATAAATATAAAAATATGAATAGTATATACATTTGCTATATCTTGCATTTCTTCACGGAATGTCATTATTTCAAATTGGAGTCTTTGGAATTTTTGGAGTGGGGTTTCTATTTTAGTTTCTTCGTTTGGTAATATATCGAAAACGGTTTGATTCTTTAATAATCCACCAGTTCTAACTTTATTTTTTTTATAAATTGAATCTGAAAAATCTTAAAAAAAGTATTATTATTATTGTTTTTAAAATTGTTTTGTGATTTTATTTATTATTATTAATTACCCTCATTGTTATTATTAAATTTTCTATTTGCAAATTTTAAATGTGCTTTAGCTGGTTTTAATGATGTTCTATCAATATTTTCATTGACCAATTCGGTTGGTTCATCTGAAGAATTTGAAATTGGTTCTGGTGGGTCTGGTGTTTCAAAAGTATCTGGTTGTGTTGGATCTACATCTGGCAATCCTAATACTCTTTTACCTGAACTATTGCTATCTTCGATATCTGACATATTTAATTTATTAATTAATAAAAAAAAATAAAAAATAAAACTAAAAGGTGATCATAAAAAAAAAATATAAAAATTATTTTTAAAAAAAAAAAATTAAAAAAAATTAAAAAAATAAAAAAATTTAATTTTTTTTTTTTTTTTTTTTTTTAATTTTAAAAAATTTACTTAATTTATTTATTTTATAGATAAATTTGAAAATAATAAAAAAACTCACAGTTATTTTAAATTTAAATTTTTATTTTATATACCCAGTACATATTTAACATATAACAACACTAAAAAGTATACATATTATTATAATATGTATGAAAAAAAAAATGGTGTTTAAAAAAGTAGGTTATTTTTTTATTTTTTCTATTATTAAATATTCATTTAATTTTTTTTGTTTAAAATTAAAGATATCTTTTTTATTTTTTTTTTAATTTTCTCAAAACCATAATTTTTTTTTTTTTTTTAAAACAAAAAAAACTTTTCGAAAAAATATTTAATTTTTTTTTTTATAACATATATATATTAAAAGTTAATTTTATAGGTTATATAGTTTAAATAGTTTAGAGTATGGCAACACAAAGATCAAATTCACATCACATGAATTCACCACCAGAGTGTTTGAAATCGACTGAATTAAAAGTCGAAAAAAAAGATTTGTGGGGTGGTGGATTTTTATTATATAATGTCTTATCAAAAGAAGAATGTAATTATTTTATCGAGGAGTGCAATAAGCTTGGATGGGAGTCGTTGAACTGGACACGTGGAGGCGATGGCAGCGAAGGTAGTGAAGGTGAAAAGAAATCATTTAGAATAAACGACCGTATTATGGTGATGAGCGATGAAATTGCAGAATGGTGCTGGGACAGAGTCAAAAGATATGTCGTATCAGAAAACCCAGAATCAGATGGATTCAATAACATCACAACCAAAGTCAAACCAGGTGATGATTTATATAAAATTGGCTCACCAAGCGGTATATGGAGACCAGTTGGTTTGAACCCAAAGTTTAGAATGTGCAGATACTTCGAAGGTGGCTTATTCAAGAAGCATTATGATGGCAGTTATGTAGTATCATCAACCAAGAGATCATTATATACATTCATGTTTTACTTGAATGACGAATACACAGGTGGTGAAACCAACTTTTTAGATGACCAAAGTTTAAAATCAATCTCGACAGCATTCAAACTAAATGGCAAAGGAGGTGATATCGAGTTTGACGACGATTCACTCTCATTGGATTCCGTTAAAGTAGCAGATAGAGTTGGTCCATCAGTTGATCCATCGAAATCCTTTACTGGTTGTCTTATTGTATTTGATCAATCTCTTTTCCACGAAGGTAGTCCTGTTTTATCTGGCAAGAAATTCATCATGAGAACTGACATCATGTTTGAAAAGGTAGAAGATTTATCTCCAGAGGAATTGGGCGAAATTGATAACGAAGTCGAAGCAGAACGTATACTTCAAATGTCTGAAGAGTTGGAAAGATCAGGAAATATCGAAGAAAGTGTTAAAATGTACAAAAAAGCATTTTCATTATCAAAAAATTTAGCATCTAGATATGGTTTTTAAATTACCAATTTTAATTAAATTTATAAAGAATGTTTTTATAATACTTTTCATTTAAAATTACACATTTTCCCCAAATTTTTTTTTTTTTTTAAAATTAATAAATTAATTTAAAATTTTTTTTTTTTTTCATTTCATTTTTTTTTTTTTAATCAAACACCACACATTTATATTTATTCATTTATTATTTGTTTATTTATTTGTTTTAAACAATGTTTATTGTACTATATAATTAATATAAATAAAGCTTCAATTAGGGTATGGTATAAATGTGTTACCAAAGATAAATAATTATAATGAACAAATCTTTACTCCTTAGGGTAAAAGAAAAAAAATAGATATTTTTCTAAATAAAAAAAAATTATATTGCCGTAATTTTTTTATCAAAAAAAATATATTTCGATAATTTTTTTAATGAAATCGTTTTTAACATTATCGTTTATAATTGTTATACTTGTTTAAATAACTAAATAAATAAAATATAAAATTTTAATTTTTAATTTGTTTTTTTATTTATAAAATGATTGCTAAAACAGATCTTTTGGACAAATCAAGAGATGTTGCTATTGTGGGTTTAGGTTTACGTTTACCAGGGAGTTCAAATACACCATCTCAACTTTGGGAAAATTTAATTGATGGTTTTGATGGTATAATCGAAACAAGAGATCGTTGGGCAGATACTTTTGCAGATACTGGTGAAATATCAAGCAAATATGCTGGTTTACTTGATTTCGAAGAATGGATTAACTTTGACCCATTGTTTTTTGGTATCAATCCTTCAGAGGCCAAAGAAATCGATCCACAACAAAAGCTTTTATTAAAAGCTACCTGGGAAGGTAAATATGCATAATTTTATTTCAATTAAAAACCAATCACTAATAATTTAATTTTTTTTATACAAAACAGCATTTGAAGATGCTCAGATTGACCCTTTATCTTTAAAAGGTAGTGCTGATACATCAGTATTTATTGGTGCATCATCCATGGAGTATGCCGCTGTTACTACTGATCCACTTAAACCAACTGTTAATTGTTTTAATGTTAATCTTAGTGGTGTATCAAATCGTATCTCATATTGCTTTGATTTACGTGGTACCTCTTTAACTGTTGATTCTGCATGTAGCTCCTCTTTGAATGCTGTTCATCTAGGTTATGAATCGATTTTAAATGGTTCAACTTATTCAATTGTTGGTGGTGTAAATTTTATTATTAGTAAGTATTATAATGAAATAGAATTTATTCAATATAAATACTAACATTTGTTTAATATAAAGATCCCCAACAATCAAGAAGCTTTACATCAGTTAATGTTATTGGGAAAACTGGAAGATGTAAAACATTTGATGAAACAGCAGATGGTTTTGTACGTTCAGAGGGTGCAGTTGTTTTAATTCTCAAAAATCTTTCAAATGCTATTAAAGATGGTAATCAAATTTATGCAGTTATTAAAGGAAGTAGCTCAAATGTTGACGGCACATTAAATAAAACTAATTACTTTGCACCATCAAAAACTTCACAAGCCAATAATATTAGCAAAGCATTTGATTCTACTAAAGGCCAACTTTTAAAAAGTGACATAGATTTCTTTGAACTACATGGTACAGGTACTCAAGTCGGTAAGTTATTTTTATTTTTTTTATTAAACAATATAGTTTAAATTCTAACTCACAATTTATTTAGGTGATCCAATTGAAGTCGAGGCAGTTGCAACATTATTTCAAGATATTAAATCAAATGAAAATCCATTATTAATTGGCTCAATTAAGTCTAATATTGGTCATTTAGAACCAGCAAGTGGTGTTGCTTCATTAGCTAAGGTTTGCTTAATGTTTAAACATCGTCAATTTGTAAAAAATATCCATTTTAATAAGCCAAATCCAAATATTAAATTTGAAGAATGGAAAGTTAAAGTTTGCACTGAAAATATTCCCTTCCCAAACAAATCAGTTTCAATTGCAATTAATAGTTTTGGTATTACTGGTATGTTTCAAATGATAAATATATAATTTAGAAAGAAAATATTCTAATAGTTTAATTTTTTGTTATTAGGTTCGAATGCATGTTTATTATTAACTGAATATAAAAAGCCAGAATCTGCCCCAATTACCACAACAAAAAATAAAACCTATTTAATGCCAATTTCATCAAGTTCGAAAAAATCATTAGAACAATATCGTTCAAAATTAATTAATCAAGTTGATAGCTATTCACAATCTGTCAGTTTTCAAGATTTTATTCAATATCATATTTGTTCAAAAGCCACCAAATTAGCATCAAGATCAGTCTTAACTGCCAAAGATTGGTCAGATATTAATCAAAGTAAAATAAATGAATCATTCATTTCAACAAAGAATAACAGATCTGGTAATATTATAAAAGATAATAACAAGAATCCAACTTTGGTATTTGTTTATTGTGGTTTAGGTCCCCAATGGAATCAAACAGGTAAAAATCTATATGAAAACGAACCAGTATTTAAAAACTCCATGGATAGAATAGATCAAATATTCACCAAACTTTTTGGCTATTCAGTTTTAAAAAAATTAAGATCAATAAAAGATGATGATTCAGTTGCTATCAATGATTTCGCTATTTCCCAACCAACAATCTTTATGGTTCAAGTATCATTATTCGAATTTTATAAAAGCTGGGGCATTAACCCATCAATTAATGTTGGCCATTCATTTGGTGAAATCTCGTCGGCTTATTGCTCAGGTATGATACAACTATTTTTTTGTTAAATTATCCATTTTAATTTTTATTAACATTTTTTTAAAATTAGAAATGATTGATTTAGAAACCGCTTGTTTTATTATTTATAAAAGAGTAACTCTTCAGTCTAAAACTATGGGTAGTGGCAAAATGCTTGTTATCGGTTTAAATGAGAAAGATTTTACCAATAAATACCAAGCTCAGTACCCATTGGTCGAAATTAGTTGTTATAACTCTCCATCCTCAGTTGTTATAAGTGGAAGTGAACAGGATTTAACAAATATTTCTGCCTCATTAAAAGAAAAAGAAGTATTTTCAGTATTACTTGGAGCACCATCAGCTCTTCACTCATCCAAACAAGCCACTATAAAAGATGAAATTTTAGATCAACTTAAAGATATTAAATTCAAACCACCAACCATCAAAACTTTTTCAACGGTAACAACAAATTTATTTAATAAATCTACAGCATTCGATAGCAATTACATTTATTCAAATCTTAGAAAACCAGTATTATTCGAAAAAACTATTTCAAATATATTCACACATATTGAAAATAATGATCTTGGAAGTACTGTCATATTTTTAGAATTATCACCCAATCCAACATTGACACACTACATTAATGAAATGATACCCAAAGAATCAAACTATTTCTATAGTGATGACAATGCTATCTCGGTTTTATCATCATTAAATAAAAAGAAACCAAATGAAGTTCAAGAAATTCAATCAACAATAGCAAATTTATATTGTAATGGTTATAATGTAAATTTCAATTGTCAACTTTTTGGTAATCCAAAAGATTTTACATCATACTTTTTACCACGTTACCAATGGGATGATTCTGACTACTTTAAGCATGGTAGAGTCTCAAAACAAATAAAACAAGGCCCAACAATTGACCAATTGGGATACAGAGTAGATGAATCACCATTTATGTCTTATACCACATATATAGATATTAAAGAAGAACCATATCAATTTTTAAAAGGTCATCAATCAAGAGGCAGATACTTATTCCCAGCAAATGGCTATTTAGATAATGTTTTGAAGGCATTCCCACATCAAGATCTCACTTTTCATCTCATGGAATATAGATCAC
Source organism: Dictyostelium purpureum (assembly GCF_000190715.1). Taxonomy (NCBI): domain Eukaryota; phylum Evosea; class Eumycetozoa; order Dictyosteliales; family Dictyosteliaceae; genus Dictyostelium; species Dictyostelium purpureum. Next base: position 42,073 of record NW_003519510.1, on the reverse strand, counting down.
CATTAATTTTAAAAGAAGGTGTTAAACAATTAATCTCCACCAATATATATCCAAGCTCAAAGAATGAATATAGAGTTACCTTTCATTTTAAAGATGCCTTTGGAAAATGGATACTTTCATGTGCCGGTAGATTCTCTGTTGTAAAGCATAATAGCGATTTACAAAATCAAAAAATTAATGTTCAAGAATTAAAAGATAAATGTAACTGGACCACTATCAAAAAGAACGAATTTTATGAAGGACTTAAAGTTAGAACAGCTCTTTCTCTATCGGGCAAATTCCAATCTATTGAAGAGGCATACTACGGCTACAATTGTTGCCTTGCAAAAATCTCACTAAGTGATCGTACCACTCTATCAAGCTACGATAATGAATCTTTTTTAAACATATGCACCATCGATGGTGGTTTCCAACTTTTAGGCCTATTTATCAATCCGGATGTAGTTGTGCTCGACAAGGTAGAGCTGCTTAGATTCTATGCAGATAATATCCCAAAATCAGCATCTTTCAGAGAGACTCACAAATATATTTATTCATACACTGAATACATTAGTAAAATTGGAAATAGTGTATATGCCAATATAACAACATTTTTACCAGATGGTACATTACTATTCAATGCACCAGTAGTTTGTTTTACTGGTTTTTCATCAATTAGAGGGGATATCTCAATTGAAAATCCTGACCATCAGCTATACTCTGCATGTCTTCAATCAATCGAATCTCCATTGTCAGTGGATACTCCAGGTGCGGCCATAGATTCTGCATTGTTTACACAATTTGTTCCAAAACCTGTTGCAAATATTAGAAATGCATTTACAACATGTATTTTTGCAAATATCAAGAAGAAATATCAATCAATAACTCCGGCCCTCATTAATACCTCAACTATTCAGTTTTTGATTGATAGTTATTTCAAAATTAGTGAAAATGATACATCTGCTAAAAAGAATTTAGGTATTTCATTATTTGAATCTTTAAAAAAGAATTGGGAGTTAATTAAATATAGCGACCAAGCAAAACTCTTAAAACTATTACCTGCTCAACAACAAGAAATCATGAACAAAATAACAAAAATATTATTAAATGAAACAATTCCAGAGACAAATGATACAGCAAATTTAATAGGAAAACTAACACCAAATCCATCTCAAACTTTATTAATTAATGAAATTATTTCAAAATCTATAACTCCTTTGGTAAACCAAAGAATTTTATTTAGAATTATCGAAATAGGTTGTGGTATTGGTCAATTGTCAGAAATGATAGTATCAAAGATTAACCTTTTATTGCAACAAAACCCTCTTGCAGAAATCGATATAGAATTGACATTTACTGATAGTCAAGATATTTCTTTTGTTAAAGAAAAACTTACAACATTAGTACATTCAGTTCCTGAAGTAGATAACAGTAAAGATTTATCATCTCGTAAACCAAGCTTACTTTTCAAAGTACTAGATATAAACGAAAAGGATTTAATCCAATCAAAATCAATAACACCATCATACTATGACATTGTAGTTTTAAATAACTTGGTTGGTATTAACAATTTAAATGAAACAGTAAATTTAATATATCAAATTTTAAATCCAAATGGCTATTTGTTATTGGTAGATACACTATTTAAACCAGCTACAATCAACTCTGAATTTGAACTATATCAACAATGGTTATCATATAATTATATGGGTTCAACCAAGGATATAGAAAGTTGGAAAAAGCTATTAACTCAAGATTTTAACTTAATCAATTTTACTGCAACTTCTAGTGAACCATGGCTAATTTTAGTTCAGAAACCCAAATTTATTGAAACAGTATCAAAAGAAAACCCAATTTCATACACCATAGGTTTATATGACCAAGTAGTGATTTATGGCACTGTAGAAAATGTTAACGAAGCAAAAGCAATGTCAAAACTAATGGATGTTAATGACAAAGGAACTGATATTTACTTCATACGTAATATTGATGACTTTGATACCCATGTCAAAGAGACACCTCTTTCTGACAAATCTGTAATCGTTTTCGTCAACACCATTAATAATATCCTTCTCGATTTTTATACCGTATCTATAGATTACATTAAAATTAATCAATATTTATTAAAGAAAGAATGTAGTGCAAAACATGTATTATTGACCAGAAATGTATTTTTAGAGTCATCAAATCCATTGGCCAGTGCAGTGGTTGGTGCATTCAGATATTTCTGCGAGTTTCCACAATTAAACTTGTATTTAATGGATTTCGATGATGGAATTTATGTCAAATCATCAAACTTTATTAATATTACTCACGAATTGACCGATCCAAATAAACACTACCAAAGAGAATTTATCTTTAGAGATAGTCAAGTATCTTATGAAAGAGTCACCCAAGAAACCAATTTAAAACTAAAATACAAATCAGACTCTTATATTTCTGAACCAGAAGGTTTATATGCCAAACTAAATCAAAATTTACAATATCAATTGAAGGCATTCGAACCAGTCCCACCTCTACACGTAGAAATTCAAGTTTTAGCAAGTGGTATTAATTTCAAAGATAATTTAGTATATCGTCGTTTAGTACCACCAGAGGCTGTAAACCATACAGGTGACGCAAGCGATCCAGAATTTGGTTATGAATGCTCTGGTATTGTATCTAGAATCGGTGAAGGTGTCACTAAATTTAAAGTAGGTGATGAAGTTGTTGGTTTAGGTTTTAACTGTACTGGTTCATATGTCACCTTGGAACAATTTAGATTTGTTCCAAAACCAAAGAATCTTACCCATGTTGAAGCAGCATCAATTCCTGTTGTTTATTTAACATCATATTACTCTCTATTCGTCGCTGGCTATTTAAGCATAGAGAAAAAAGAATCAGTTCTCATTCATGGTGCCACAGGTGGAATTGGTTTAGCCTGTCTTAATTTATTAAAAGCAAAAGGTTTTCAAGGTTTACTATTTGTTACTGTTGGTTCAAAAGAAAAAGAAAATTTCCTTCGTGTTACTTATGGTAATTTTATCACTGGTATTTACTCAAGTAAAAACACTGATTATCTTTTCGAGATAAAGAAAAAGATTCAACAAGTAACTGGTAATGATTTAATCTTTAAACAATTTGGTGTAGCAAAGATGGGTGTTGACCTTATTATCAATACATTGCCAAGCGAATTTATGGATGCTAATTTTAACTCACTTTGCCAAGGTGGAAGATTAGTAGACTTATCTGTTACACATATGAATAGTCAAGATACTACCGATTTTAGGAAATTTAGGTAAATATTTATAAATTAATTACTATCGATAATTTAAGTAATATAATAACTAACATCTTTATTTTAGATATTGTATTCAATACTCCACAGTTGAACTTTTATTAAATGGTTTTGAAAGAAATAGATTAATTTTACAAGAAATTATGGATATGTTTGTAAATGAAAATTTAAAGCTATTACCAATCAAAGAGTACCCAGTTTCAGAAATTAAGGAAGCTATAGAATTTATTCAAGAAAGAAAACATATTGGGAAACTTGTGGTTAATCATGAAAATCAAGGACTAATGGAATCAATTTTTATTAACAATGATTACGAATTTTATAAAGATTATTTAATTCCAAAACCAAACTACAAAATTAGCAATAACTGTAATTTAGGAAAAACTGTACTGATAACAGGTCAAACAGGTCTTAGTTTAGCAATAATTAAATGGATTATCGCCCTTAATAGTGAAGATCAACCAGTAGAAAACATTATTGTTTTCTCAAAATCACCAATCAAATATGAGCTAGAACATATGATTTGCTATTGTAAACATATGAACCTTAAAGTCAAAATTATTTATGAACAAGTAGATGTATCAGATTTAGGAGAAATAAACGAAAAAGTTGATAGTATTTATTCTAAAAATCCCGATTTACCAATAGTTAGTTCAATATTCCACAATGCCTTTGTCCCTTCAGAGTGTGACCCATTGGAAATAGACATGGATCATTTATTGAAATCACACTCTGGAAAGACTTTGGGGCTTATTAATTTGCATAGTCTCTCAACTGGTATCTGGGCAGAGTCTGTCAAAAACTTTGTTATCTCATCATCAATTACAAGTATTCTAGGTAGTCAAAGACAATGTGGCTATATTTCTGCAAACTGTGTAATAGATGCATTCTCTAGACTAAGAAGCTCTCAAGGTCTACCCTGTACCTCAATAAACTGGGGTGTACTCGCAACAGGTTTCGTCTCTAGAAATGAAGGTGTATCCAAACTATTCGAATATCAAGGTTTTACCCCAATCTCTGTAGATATGGTCAATGGTACATTAGATTTATTCTTACAAAACCCAGATAAATTAAATGGAAAAATTGTAGCCTCATTTAACTATAACAATGTCAGTGTAGCTTTCAAAGATCACTGTTTAGCCTATAAATTAAATTACTTTTTAAATCCAGTTTACACCAAAGGCTCCACCTTTGATGATAGCGAAGCATCAATAAGAGATGATATACTCGAAAAATTTTCAGAATATCTTTCAACAGAAAAATCAAAACTAAGTTTAGAGACAAAATTAATTGACTATGGCGCATCCTCAATGCTTTTAGTAGAACTAAAGAACTATTTAGATAAAAAATATACACCAAATATTCTATCAATTGCTCAGCTCCAAAATGTTACCATTAATCAATTAATCAATGCTGTAATCCAAGCTGTTTCAAAATTGAAAAAGAAACCATCAAAAAAATCTAATGAAGATTTAGAAGCCCCAATTAATTGGGAAGACGAAATCCACCTAGATCCAACCATTAAACCAACACCACAAATGATTGAATCTTTCAAAAAATCAATCGATAAAGTTTATAAAAACAATACTGATGGTGGGCTAGAAGTTTTATTGACAGGTCCATGCACTTTTATGGGTTTAAATTTACTTTTCAATCTTTTAACATCACCAAAAACGAAACTCATCCATTGTATGATGCCATTAAATTCAGAAGAAGAGGTATTAAAAGCAATTAATGATGGTTTTAAAAACAACAGCTATGATATCTTATTAAAAACAGAGAATTTAGCAAAAATCAAACCAATTGCAGCAGATTTTACAAGACCATTGTTTGGCCTAACAGGTACAGACTATATCGAATTTTCAAAAAAGATAAACCTAGTAATTAATGCAGCCTCAAATACAACTAAACACTATTGCGCCCATATCAACTATCAAGATACAAACAAAGAATACTTACAAGGTGTATCTCACTTACTCAGGTTTGCATGTACTGAAAAAATAAAAAGAGTTGTTCAAATATCTACTTTAGGTCGTTATTCTGATACTCAAAGAGAAACTTTAAACGAGTATGATTTCCCAGAAGTTGATTTCTCATTTATTAGTGGTCAAAACCAATTAGTTAGTGGTTATATTCAATCTAAAATTGTAGCTGAATACCACTTGAAACAAGCAGCAGATCGTGGTATACCATGCTTCATTATTAGAATTCCTTTCTGCTTCCCAGGTGAAAATGGTGTTGGTAGAGAAGCCGACTTTACTCAATTACTTCTCCAAAGCTGCTATGTATTAAAATCATATCCAACAGAATCACATGTTCAAATTTACACTGCTCCAGTTACTTGGTATGCTAAAAACATTATTACTATGACCGTTGGTAGTAATATAACTATTGATGGATGTTGGAATGATATAGAATCCAGCCCAATCGAAAATTTAATATGTGCAAATCTTTTTGGTGGTGGTTTCAATTTCGGTGACTTATTGGTAGAACTTTCTAAGGACCTATCATGGAAGGGAATACCTTTTGAAACTTTAGTTAAAAAAGCTGCGATCAATGAACATGACTCATGTAAAAAACTAGCCTCATTTGTTTTAAAGAAAAAAGGAGACTTTATTAAAAATTTGGGTGTAATTCCAGGTCACTACAATATTAATGAAAATCTAAAGAACCTTTTGGCTTTGAACAACTCTTTTGAGGGCTGGTTAATCACAAAACAATTAATATATAACCATTTATCATATGTATTTAAAAAGAAAATTAATTAAAACTAAAAACTAAAATAAAATAAAATAAAATAAAATAAAATAAAATCTATGGATATTATGAATTATTTAATAAATAAATAATTTAAAAAAAATAAAAAAAAATAAAAAAAAAATAAAATTTAAATAAAATTATTTTAATTTTTTTTCTATTTTTTTTTTTTTTTTCTCTTTACAAATAAATAGCAACACAGCAGTATTTAATGAAAAGATTTATATCAGGTGGATATTATAATAGTAACTTTGATGTAAATAGTGATAGTAATGATAAACAATTAGATAATAATAATAATAAAAAAGGAGAAGAAGTTTCCAATTTTTACAAAGATTCAATAAATGAAAACCTAACAAAATTACCAGCGAGACTATCGAAAAGATTGAAACCAACTAAAACCACATCAGAAACATCGCCAACAGATTCAAATATAGGTAACGAAAACTTTTATTGCGAAATTTGTGAAAGTAAAATAGAAAATACAAATAGAACTCAACACGAAACATCAATAACCCATATTCTAAGTGCAAGAACAAAAGATAATTTCAAACCAGCTAGATACTCATCAAGTAAACTTAAAGATAATATTGGATATAAAATATTACTCGAAAAGGGTTGGAATGACGGAGAAGGTTTAGGTATTGACAACCAAGGTTTAATTAATCCAATTGAAAACAAAAAGAAACTAAACAAATCTGGTGTAGGTAAAGAGAGTGCAATTAAACAAGAAAAAGAAGAAAAAGAACAAAACAATATACTAGAAAACTCCAATGATCCATCATTATTAATTCCACACAGTAATAAAAAGAAAAAAATAAAGCAAATAAATAATTTAAAAAAAGAAAGAGAATCCCAAATCAGAGAACTATTATAAATAAAAAAATAAATAAATAAACAATTAAAATATAAATATTAATTAATATTACTCTTTTGAAAATAAAAAATGATTAAATTTTTTACTTTTTTATTAATCTGTTATAATGGTATTGTTACTTTTACTATTTTTTTTAACACCACTACTATTTTTTAAACTATTATTACTACTGTTATTACTTTCAAATAAAGCTATTTCTTTTTCTATTGTTGTAGGATTTTTTAATTTAACTTTAAGATATCTATAAAAAAAAAAATAAAGTTAGATTAAAATTTTTTATATTCTTACAGACTAAAAACTTACTTTGAACCAATTCTAAAACCATTCATCTCTTTTTGGCACTTGAAGGCATCTTCCCTATTATAAAACTTAACAAACCCATAACCTTTATTTTCACCAGTATCCTTATCTGTAATAACTCTAACAGATTGTAATTTACCATATTGCGAAAAAAGCTGAAATAAATATGCATCATCGATAAATGGTGGTAAGTGGAAAACAAATAAATTTGTATCATTGGGTATAACTTTTGTGGTTGTGGTAGTGGTGGAGTTTTTGGATTGGGGACTGTTTATTGATAGACTACTTGTATAAGGAGGTGAATTTGTATTTGACTCATTAGTTGATGCGATACTGGATGGTGATGATGGTGAATTAGTACTTGATTCATTTGTGGATGCAATACTTGATGATGATATATTTAAAGGTGTGGCAACATCTGATATGACTGATATCTGGGTAGAGTTGCTGGCTTGGTGTTGGTGGATTTTCTTTTTTTTCTTTTTTGTGGATGAATTTGGTATTCCTCCACTTCCCTTCAGTTTTGTGTTATTGGTATTGGTATTTTGTGTATTATATTGAATTGTTGGTATTACAGGTGAGCTAATATTCGAATTAGATGTATGTGGTTGGATATGGGTGTGAATTTCGGGTTGCTGGATGTAATAATTATTCGGATAGCTGTTTGGAAAAATTGAATAGACTGGTGTACCCTGGTGTGGATGATGATAAATCTAAATAAAGCAACAAATTTTAATTAAAATATTTAAAATAATGATAAAAACAATTAAAAACCACTTACCTGGATTGGTTGGGAATAATATTGTGCTGGATTTGAATAGTCTGGGTGGTATGGAAGGTAAACATAGTCCATATAGTTATAGTATCCCTAAAAATAAAAAGAAAACATTAACATAAAAATAATAAAATAATTAAAAAAACTATAAAGAATAAATAACAAAATCACTGTACTTACTGGATTTTGATGGTTAATGCTATCATTTCTGTCGATTATTGGTTGTGGTTGGGTGGGAGTTTGTTGTAAAAAATGTTGTGGGAATATAGGAGGGGTAATAATTTTTTCTTGAAAAATAGTTTGTAATTTTCTTTGCTTTCTAACTACTTTTTGTTGTTCGGTATCTGCATATTTTACAACCAATGGATATGAATCCTTAGTAATTTTAATTCCGTTCATGGCATCTATGGCACTGGCTGCCTCTGAGTCATTAAAAAACCTAACAAAACCTGCAAATTTGCTTTGTCCATTTTGATCCAACATTACTTTGCACTCTACTATTTTACCATAAGGTTCAAACAATTTTCTTAATTGTTCTGTAAAAACAAAGGAAAATTTTGTTAATAATCTGTAAAAACTCTTTATTAAATAGGAAAACTTACCATCGGTTACATCGGCTGGTAATGGTTTAATAAATAAATTATTTGATGGATTTTTACTATTTAAATTTGTGTATAAATTTGAAAGTCTGCATAGTAATTTTTTATTTTGAAATTGAAATCCATCCAATTCTTTTATTGCTGCTTGTGATTCATTTGGGTTTGAAAATCTTACAAATCTAAAAAATTTTAAAAATAATGAAATATTAATTTTTTTTTTTTTTTTTTTTTTTTTTTTTTGATTTAAAATTCTTACCCATATCCATATGAATTTCCCTTTGGGTCAATCATAACTTTTGAACTGATTACATTTCCATATGCTGAAAATAGTTTTGCTAAATCTTCATCGGTGAAATCATTGGGTAAATGCTTCACGAAAATATTTGTTGAATCTTTTTCCAATATTTCACCTCCTACTTGTTTATCCTCCTCATTAAATTCGTCGTCTTCATCATAACTATTATTACTAATTTTTATATTTTTAAAATTTTTTTCCATTTGTTCTAAAATTTGTTGCTTTTGTTCTCTGCTGCTAACTATATCATTTTTACCTATACTTGTGTCAAATTGTTGTTTTTTCTTTAATTTATTTGAAGATGATTTTGGATGTGTAATTTTTGATTCTTTATTTAAAGGTGCATTATTAAATTTATCTGCGATATCCATTTGTACAAAAAATAAATAAAAATTAAAAAAAAAAAAAAAATAAATAAATTTTTTAAAAGCTATAATTACAAAAATAAAAAATACAATTTTATAAATAAATAAATAAATAAATATAAAATAAATAAATAAATAAATAAATAAATATAAATAAATATAAATAAAAATAAAAATATAAATAAAAAAAAACAAAAAAACAAAAGAACAAAAAAAAAAATATTTATACAAATTCGCAAAAAATTTCGAAATATTTATTTATTAAGGTTTATTTAAACAGAATATGGATAACAAACACAAATATATATAAATTAAAAACGATGAAAAAAAAAAAATAAAATGATAATTTTTTTTTAAATTATTATTTATCAAATATTATTATAATTTTTTAAAATTTTTGGTTTCAAATTATTTCAAATAAAATTTTTTTTTTTATAAAAAAAAATCAAAAATAATTTTGGGTTTTGCTTGTTTTTTTTTGTAATAAGCACTTTTACCATGCTATTATTTTAGCTATAAAAAAAAATAAAAATAAAAATATAAATATTTTAAAAAAATTAAAAGTGCATATCTAGTGATGAAAAATAGTAATAAAACCAAACAGATAAAATGATTATCTGTTTTTTTTTTTTTTTTTTTTTTTTTTTTTAATTTTTTTATTATTTATTTTTTTTTTTTTTTATTATTTTTATTTTATATTTTTTTTTTTTTAAGGAAAATATTATTTATAAATTATATACAATAATATATATATATTATAATATTAATATATATTTTTTACTAATTTTGGTTAAATTATAATTTGATATTTTATTTTTTGAATCTTTTGTTTGAACCACCACCTTGTTTAAAATCTCTTCTTTTATTTGAATAGTTTTCTCTTTCTTGTGATTTGACTTCTTGTCTAACTGCTTTATCAACATTTAATACATCTTCTTTCTTAAACATACGATCAACTAATTTTTGATTGGATTCTGATTCTTTTTGAACATTATCGGCACCAAGACCAGCAAGTTTTTTATTACCTCTTTTAGTTTTATCTTTTTCATTTTCAACTTTTTTATCGAAACGACCCAAGCTTGCAGTTGAAAGTTTAGCTACATCAAATACTTTTTCCATATCTGATTTAATAGTTGGACGATTCTCTTGACTGAAAGTGAGTGATTTACCAACATTACCCATTTGACGCATTGATGCTTCATCGAAATTTCTTTGTTCTCTTTTCTTTTGTTTTTGGACTTTTTGATTCTTTTCTTCTTCTTTCTTTTGGAATGGATCATCACCTACCTTATCTGATTGTTTACCTTCAATAATATACTCTCCACTATCATCATTAGCTTTTTTGTAACCATATGATGGACGATACTCTTGATGTTTTTCATCCCATTGCATTTTAGATTTCTTTTGTTTTTTAATACCTTTAAGTTCTGCAAATGCTTCCCATCTTGTTTTTTGTTTACCTTGTGGGACCTAATAAAAAAAAAAATGCAATTAATAATCTTATCATAAATAAATTATATTATTATTATTATATATTTTATTATTTATTATTGTTATTATTACTATTTTTATCAATATTTTTATTTAATACTACATACAGATCTTTCTCTTGGAATTTTAGTTTCACATTTTGGTAATAAAGCTAATGAACCTTCTTCAATTGATTTAATTGGTAATTGGAATAATCTTGAAATTAAAAGTTGTACATTTTTTCTTGCTAATTCGTTAATATATTTAGTTGGGTTTTCTCTGAATATTTAAAAAAAAATAAACTATTAACATGATGTTATTTTACTAAGATAATCATTATTTATTATTATTGTGATTATTGTTATGATTATTCTTTAGAATTTATTATTCCCATTTAAATATTTATTTTACATACTTGTATTCGTTTTTATCTATAGATGAGTGATCAAAGGCACATAAATTACCTAAATCATATAATAAAGTATCTTCACCTTCAACAAGATGACCACTGAGTGATTTATTTAAAATATCACTAGCTTTAACTGTTTCTGTCATTTTATTTATATATATTTGTTGTTGGGTGACCAAAAATAAAAGAAATTTTTTTTTTTATTTCGTTTTTTTCGTTTTTAAAAAATAAAAAAAAAATAATAAAATTTTTTTTTAATTTTATTTAAAATTTTTTTTTTTATTTTTCAATTTTTTTATTTTTTATTTTTTAAATGCACAAAATATATGATCGGCTTAAATGAATTGTATATGATTTTATTAAAAACAAATAAAATAAAATTGATTATTTATACAAATACAAACTTTTTGAATTTTTAAGTGAATATGTAAAGAAAAAAAAAAAAAGAAATTATATTACTTTAAATGATTATTGGTTTTTTTTTTTTTTAAAAAAAAAGAGTTATTAATGGTGTATTGTTACCATTTGTATCTTTATTATTATAAAAAAAATTAAATTATACTTTAAATGTTTTATTTATATTTATATTTATTTTATATTTATTTTATTTATATTTATATTATTTTTATATAAATTATTTGGTTTCATAGTTTGTTTTTTTTTTTTTTTTTTTTTTTAAAAACCACATATCATAGTTTTTTAATTTAATCTCACATCTACAAATATTTGTTATTATATTATAAAAAAAAAAAATCTATTTTTTAAAATTTTTTTTAAAAATTTTTTTTTTTTTTAATTTTTTTTAATTATTTTTTAATTTTTTTTTTTTTTAATTTTTAAAAAATAATTTTAAAATTTTTTTTCTCATAATAAAAAATCTATATGAATAGATAATATTGCCCTTAGTTGTATTCCTATATATTTTTCTTTTTTTCATCTTCATTGTTTATTATTGTATAAAAAAAAAAAAATAAAAAAAAAAAAAGAAAAACCAAATTAATCAAAACACAGGGTTATATTATTATATTATCAACATCAAAATCAACATCATCACTTTTAATATTTTTTAAAAAAAAAAAATCATTAATCAAAAACATTGTATTATTAATAACACTTTATAAATTATATAAAAAAAAACATGTCACACAATAAAATTCCAGAAAAGTTTCAATTATTATTAGAAAATGGTGAAAATATATTAACTAGGGTTTATAATACAAGATTATTATTTCAAAATAACAAGGTGAAACCATCATTCATTATCGATGAAAAGATATCAAAGATTTTAAAGAATTTAATTGCCAAGTATCCAGAACTCCCAGAAAATAATGACAAATCAATTCAAGGTTTTGATTTATTAACATCACGTGCTAAACAACATCTTGAAGAGTTAGAAGATCATTATTACACATTAACAGATGCATTCGATTGGAAAGAGGCAGCATTCCTTCTCTTACAAGATATCGCAACCAACACTGTTGCAATCAACTTCACCAACAACATTCAATTATGCAGCAAATTCTTAGATTTACTTGTACTCTATGGTAAAGTTAATTATATGGTTTCATTGGTTACTGATAGAAAGATTATTACAGCCGTTTATGCAAAGTTATTCCTTTATACCCGTAGTGCTAGCGAACCAACTTATTCAAGAATGAGCAAATGGATCAACGAATTTGAAAATCCAATTAAAAAGATTCAAGAAGAATTCCGTGCTATCAACGATTCAATTGGTCAAGCTCTTTTCTCTTTTGAAAGTACTTATGCTAAACGTCGTGTTATCACTCAACTTCGTAAAGATGGAGCCCTTAATCTTATCTTGAAACCTGAAGATATTGCTCGTCCAGTTCAAGATCAATATCGTATTGAATTAGCATATGCTGGTCATATTTATCAATGGATCCTTTATGGTTATCTTTTCGCTCCAGGATGTTTAACTACCCAAAATTCAATTGATTTAGCCAAATTTGTATTATCCGAAGGTTTTTATTTACCTGTCTATAAAGAAGTTGTATGTATTCATTTTATATATTTATTAAAAAGAAAAAAAAAAATATTAATAGTTTTTTATTTTATATTTATATATAGTCAATTTCAATTCACAATGAATTTAATACATTATTTAAGAATTATAAGAGCAAAACTATAAATTTACAAAAACAAAAAAAGATTGTCAAAGAAGCTGCTCAAGCATCAACTCAAGAGGCACCACGTAAACATGCTGAAAGAAGAGTTTATATTAGACAAGAATTAGAAGCTATGTGGAATCTTTTTAGAGATAAGCCATGTTTATTAGCTCCAAAGATTAATGTACTTTTAGCAGCTCTTTCAATGGCAAAGGAAGAAATCTTTTGGTATTTCCGTCACACTGATGTTACACCACCAGAAAAAGTAAAGAAATTCTATAACAAACAAAATGAAGTTAGAGAAAGAAGAATTGCTTCATTATTATCATTAATTTCACATTTGGTTCAATTGGTCCAAACCCATAAAAAGAGTATGTATAGTAAAAAAAAAATTTATGTTTTTTATAATTTTTCAAATTAATTAATATATTTTTTTTATAGTGATTCAAAATTATTATGTTGAATATATCGCAGGTGCTGATATTTTAGGTTTATCAAAAGTTATTACACCACAACTTTTAAATACAGCAGGTTCAGTTGTAACTCAACAAATAAACACAATTCTTAATGAATTGAAATCTATTACACCAGGCCAAGAGTACAGATTCGATAACTTTAGAGCCAATTGGATGAGATTGGGTTATTTATTACAATCAAACTCATGTCCACTTAAAGAAAGCGAAGCAAAACAAATCACTTCACGTTTAAATCTTATCTACACTCACAGTAAGAATGTCGATTGTTTAGATCAACTCTTAGACGAATATGGCAATCTTACAGGATTATGGTCATTCAAAGATCAATTATTAAATGGTGTCTTTGATCAAGCAATTGTCGATATGTCTGCAGATCAACCAACTCATTCAATGATTTTCTTAAAACTCCTCTCACAATTCCCAAATAATGCCACCCAATTCTATCCAGAAGAAAAAGAACTTATTGGTAAAGAGTGTGTTAACTTTGCTAATAGTTACCTTTCAAAGATTACCAATCGTATCGTCTCTATTCTTGGTAATAGTGTTGCCCAAACATTTTTATCTAATCAACATCAATTGGATGATGTCAATGCTGCTTTCCCATTATTACAAAAGAAGAAAGATTGGAAACCACCAAAAGATTTTGTCCCACCAATCGAACCATCCAGCGAATCACAATTTAGACATAGAGCCAATTTAGAAAACCTTCGTAACGAAGAAAAGAATGCCTATCAACTTTGCAATGCTCTCAACGAGTTCCTCGAAATTGTAATCTATGATCATGTCTTTATTCCAAGAGAATTCCTTCGTGAAAAATTAGGAAATACCTTAAAACAATATATGCGTCAATCCATTCAACCACCACAACCAACTTCATCACAAATGGACGTCAATATTCCACGTCTTGGTCAATACGAATCAAATCTTCGTGTTTTCATTGGTGTTTTAGTATTTGTCGAAAACTATGTAGATATTGATATTGGTGATCTCATCCGTCAAACTATTCTTACTGAATTCTATGCTAAAGCTTTAGGTAAGAGTGGTCGTGTTGATTGGTTCCCAGAGGGTGAAATCGAAATGAATGATCTTACCCTTTCAACTATTACCAATTATTATGTTGATTTGGTTTCAAAGAAACTCAATGTACCAGGTGTTGTATACTCTCCAGTCAAATTAGGTTTTATTTCTAAAGCTGGTACTCCATTCCGTGCTGAAGAACATGCCGATCTTTCAGAAATGCGTGCTCTCTGCGATTTAGTTGGTCCATATGGTCTCAAAGTTGTTGAAAGAGAAATTTTACGTTTTGTTCAAACTACCACCGCTTCAATGAAAGAAATCCTCACATTAAATTCAGCCAATCTCGAAGAATATGCTGCAAATTACTTTAAACCAAAGGCTATCGAAATTTTAAAGAGATTCAAAGTTACTGATTTCGATGCTATTGTTCAAAAATGTATTGCCATTGGTAATGCCCTTCATTTAAGATCTATGATGAGAGAGGCAATGAAAGATGTTATCTCTGAAAACCTTCCATACATCCACGACAGTGTTTCAAATGCCTTCAAAGAATACAACTGTAATACATTTATGTTCCCAGAGTTTTTAGGTGTAGATACATTAGCTCTTGATACTGGTCTTGATGTTGGTATCGCCGATCAATACTTAAAGGTTATCCTTAGAAAACTTTCAACAGAATCCGACAAGAGAGTTTGGGAATTATTACCAATCATGTTCTCATTAACCTTCTTTGGTAACATTTGGAAAGAAGCCCAATATAAAGCAACAATTGATGCTCACTCTAATAATGTTCATGTATTATCTAAAGCCATTTGTGATCTTTTAATTGCTTTTGGTGCCATCAACTCTACCTCTGGTAATGAAGCAGAAATTACATCATCATTAAGCCGTTTCCTTGAAATCTCATCAGTTAATATTCTTCGTATGTTTAGAGGTAAACCAAACGAAAAGTTCGTTCCAAATGAAATTCAATCAGTCATTGTCTTTTTAGATAAATTCACTCAACAATGCCCATTATTAACAAAAGATTCACTCGAGCAATTTATTCCATACTCTCTTATTAGAAATATGTATAAAGATTTATTTGAACATAAAGTTCAAAAACAACAAGTTGAAACATCAGAACAAAATTTTTAATTTCTTGCAAATAATTATAATAAATAATACAGTAATAACAGTTTCAATATTAATGGTAAATAATAATAATTTTACTTCATATATTAATATATAAAAAAAAAAGTTAAAAAAAAATAAATATATATTTAAACCTATAGATAAAAATAAACCTAATTTATTTATTGTAATAATTGATAAAAAAATTATTATTTCTTTTTTTGTTTCAACAGATATAAAATTCAAAAATAAAAAAGAAAAATTAAAATTCTTTTTTTTTATTCTATACTTTATTTATTTTCTTATTAATTGTTTCTAAGATATATAATAATTATTTTACTTTTATTTGATCATCATTGACAATATAATAAAAAGTTTATTATTAATAACAATGAAGTAAACCAATAAAAATAAAAATAATAATAGTAATAATATTGTTTTATTTTTATATATAAGTCATTATTGTGTCTAATGTTAAAAATTAATATACATCTCCCATTTTGAGGGGGAGTAAAATTAATTATAATAAAACAAAGAATTGAAATATTAATAAATAAATTTTTTTATGTATTGGGTGTATAAATTGTCGGTAAATAATAGTGGTGGGTGTAAATATAAAAAATAAGATATATATAAGCTTTTTTTTTTGTATATAAAAAGTGGTATGTTTTATTTTATTTTGTGAGTGGGTTTTTTTTTTGTGTAAATTTAAAAATGTGTGTTTAATAAGAAGTTGTAATTGGATAGATTATTTTTTATTTTTTTTTTTTTTTTATTTTATACATTTATTATTTTTCAAATATGATTTAATAAGGATTAATAAAATTTTTTTTTTTAATTATAATAATTTAATTTAAAAAAAATAAATCTTATTAGTTTTACTAATTGATCATAATAATTTTTTTATTAAATAATTATTGTTTAAAAAAAAAGACTAATAAAAAAATTATTAGATCCCCATTGTTGTTTTTTATTTTTATTTAAATCAACCTTTTTTTTTTTTGTCAATGATGTATAACATATGGTTTATATTATATTTTACATTTTTTGATTAAAAAAAAAAAAGAAAATAAAAAAAAAAATTAAATAAATTTAAAAAAAAACTATTTTTAAATCAACCAAGATTTATAAAACTTTATTTTTAAAAAATACAAAGTAGGTTATTTTAATAAATAAATTTGGATTTATAAAAAAAGTGGGGGTTTAAAAAAAACAAAACAAAAAAAACAACAAAATAATAGATTATAAATCATTTAATCTGTTATTTTTAACCACATCATAAACCACTATCTTTAAATAGTTTTAATTTTATAATTGTATTTAATATATTAAATCAAAAAAGATATTAACATTTTAAAATTTTATTTTTGATAATTTTTATTATTTTATTTTTGTGTGTTATTTTTTATATTTATCTTTATCAGTATAATTATAAATGTATTATAAAAATTTATTGATAAATTGTATTATAGTAGTATATGTTATATTGGTAAATTATTGTTGTAAATCATCAATAATATCTAGTGATGGGGATTCAATCTTTGGTTATTTCAGTGACTTGGTTTATGATGTTACAAACTACACCAAACAATACCAATTTGTTTCATTAAATGGAGAATGTATGGAATGGAGTGTGTTGGTAGATACAAGTAGAATGATGGTATTTCAGTCAAAATTAAGTAATAATTTAGTAGTCTCTTTTAAAGGTACAGATGGACTGTCAGATATTGTTTCAGATTTAAGTATTGTCCCCATTGAATGTCCTTTAAAAAGCGCAAATGGTTGTGGCCGAATCCATAATGGTTTTTTAAGAGAGTACGGCCAAATTTCTGATGCATTATTGAATGTTATTGCTTCTATTGATCAACCCTATGACATTTATTTTACTGGTCACTCATTGGTATGTATTTATTTTTTAATTGTTTAAATTTTTATTTTTTTATAGTTTTATTTATTTTTTTATTTTTAAAAATTTTAAATAAGGGTGGGGCGTTAGCAGTCATCGCAACCATGGATTATATGGGAAGAGAAATTACCACAAGACAGTATATTAAGAGTTTACATGCTATTACATTTGGACAACCAGCAATTGGAGATAAAGGATTTTCAGCATTTATGACCAATAATTCACACAATTATGTATACCGAAGATATGTAAACATGAATAATCTTACCAAAGAACAAGACCCAATACCAAATTCATTATTCGATCACCCAAACGAGCCGATACTTTTAAATTGTAAACCATACCAATGCCCATTATTTCAACTCGGTTTACATTTTTTAGATCTATACAATGGAAATATATTTAATCAACATTATTCATCATGTAACACCAATTGTAAATTCATAGAACCAGATGCCAAGTTTTTAAGATATCGTCAATATCATTGTCCCATAGCCGTAAGATCATTGGTCAGTGGTAATTTTAATCCTAAAGGATGGATGCCGGATAAATATTCAGTTTGCTTATTTAATTCAAAAGAACAATTCTCTAAATATTCATACAAAGCATCAAAAAGTTGTAATACTAATACAGGTGAAGTCAACAATGAATCCATTATTATAGATAAATTAAAAGTCAAGAGCTCATTTTCAAAAACAACCGGTGGAGATGACCTCTATCTTGTTGTAGAGAACCATAATACACTATTAAGTACAGGTAATTTCGAGTACAATGTATCATTTTCAAATCCTTCACTTACACCTAAAGCTCCATTTAATCTTAGTTGTGGTATTGCATATGAAAGTAACAACATTATGCATATATCAGTAGTCTTTAATTCAGATAATAGATTTTCAGCAGTATCTTTGATATCATATAATGTATATATTAGCCAAATTAATAAAGACTGGATTAAATATAAATTCGTAGAACCAGTAGGCAACAAATTTGTATCAAAAATAATAGAAAATATACCCAGAGGAATGTATAGTGTTGTAGTAACTGCAGATAATAATGGAATAGAATCTCATCAATCAAATTATGGGTTTATATATTGTTATAATTGTAATAATACAATAAAAATAAGTAGTGATAGTAGTTTAAATTATTAAATAAATATTGTATAGTAAATTTTTAGAAAAAAAAAATAGTTTTATTTATTTTTTTGTTTTATTATTAGGCTAAAGTTTGTTTTGGCCCTTCTTTCTTTTCACCTGTTACAGATCCTCTTTCTTTTAAAAAGTTGTTATAACTAATTTTTTAAAATAATAATTTAAATTAATATGTGTTTTTTATATTGTGTTAATATTTATATATATATTGTATTAATACATACATTCTTTCATATTTCTTTCTTTCAGGCTCTGAAATTGAGGGTGAGGATTCACTAAATGCTTTGTCTAAATGTTCTTGAGTAATAAGTGGTGGTTGTTCATTTGATAATGATTTTTTATTTGTTGCAGAGTTTATATATTGGGATTTAATGGAGTCAATTTGTTTTTTTAAATTTGTCTTTTCTTCGAATGTTAAAAGGGTATCTATTTGATTTTTTGGTTTAAATATTACAAAATCGTCCTCTTGTTGCTGTTGTTGCTTTTGCTGCTCTAATTCTTCTTTTTCTTTATTGATTCTTTTCTTTTCTTCTTCCTTTTCATTCATCCATTGATGAATTGATTTTAATTGTGCATTATACATGAGAGCTCTTAAATCTGCACCAGTATAGTATTCTGAATTTTTAGCGAGTTCCTCCAAAGATATTGATTTAGAGAAATTCATTTTTCTTTCTAATGTTTTGATGATATCCAAACGTTCGTTATAATCTGGGATATTACAGTAGAGTGATTTATCAAGTCTACCAGGTCTTAATAGGGCTGGATCTATTAGATCTGGTCTACTAGTGGCAGCTAAAACATAAACACCGGTCAAACCTTCGACACCGTCCAATTGGGTTAAAAATTGATTTACAACACGGTCAGTTACACCAGTGCTATCATGGCCTCTACGTGGTGCAATGGAATCAAATTCATCAAAGAATAGTACACATGGTTTTGCAGATGAAGCACGGCTAAACATATCTCTTACAGATTGTTCAGATGAACCTATATATTTATTTAAAAGTTCTGGACCTTTAACGGAAATAAAATTTAAACCACATTCACTTGCAATAGCAGAGGCTAATAAAGTTTTACCGCAACCAGTTGGACCATATAAGAGGATACCTGATCTTAAACGAAGAGGTGACGATGCGAAAAGCTTGGGGAATTTGGATGGCCACTCTATAGTTTCTTTTAGCATTGCTCTGACTGAATCTAAGCCACCAATATCTTCCCATTTAATTTCTGAAGTGTGGAGTTTGATACCTTTAAGGGTGATTGGGGTATAACCTTCTTTAGCTTTTTCGATTGTATCAAAATCTATTAAATTCTTTTCAGTGTTATCGTCTTCTTTGTTCTCTTCAATCTCTTTAATAGATGCTAAATGAATTGCTCTATCTATGATTTGTTCGACATCGCTTCCTAAATAACCTTCTAGTGCTGCAGAGAACTTCATTAGATTAATAGATTCTTTGTTTTTAATTGTTTTACCATTAAAATCTAAATATTTTTCTAAAATTTCAACTCTTTCTTCTCTGGTTGGTGCTGGTAATTCGATAGTTTGACCAAAGATTTCAGGGATTTGAATTGATTGGCAGAGTGCTTGAGGTGACATTACACTTGCTATTAATACAACTGGATTCGATTTGTTTGAGTAACGGAATGCTAATGATTTCATGTGTGATACTAATTGATTACAACGTATTTTTGAACCTGGGTCTTGATCATTGGGTGCACCTAAAATTGAATCTAAATCTTCAAAAATAATGATAGATGGGTTGCAACGGCCACTTTCTTTGCATACACGATAAAATATACGATTTAAATGTTTTCTGATCTTTTCTACTTTTAAATCCTTTAAATCTAAACAATCCAATCTAGTTATGAATGCTTGGGATCGTTTATCATTTGAATAGTGAGCTGCTAAAGCAGTTATAAATAATGATTTACCGCTACCATGTGGACCACCAACTACTAAACCATTAATGCCTGGAGTATTTAATTCTTCTCTCATAATTGATAGATCCTTATATAAATATAATGATAAGAAATCTTTTGCAGCCTTTAATTGTTTCTCCATACCACCGATTCTTTGAAAGAGTTGATCGCCACCAATTTCGTTATAGTCTTCTAATTGTTTTTTCTTTTCAATTGGTAAAACTTTAAATGTAGTATCATTCAGAATTGAATCCAATCCTAACATAAATACACCATTGTTCATTTGATATTGATTAATTGTATTTTTTGAATCTCTTTGTTGTTGTTGGTGCTGTTGGTGTTGTGGATTGTTTAAATTTGATAACATTTCACCAATTTGTTGTATATTTGATAGGTATGGATTATTATGCTGGCCAACTAAATCAGTATTATCTAAATTATTTGCTAAATTATTATTGTTATTATTACCATTTGGATTATTGTTGTTTATACTATTATCATTATTATTATTAGACTGAGTTGAAGTTAAATTATTAAATTGAAAAGAAATATCAAGATTTTGATTTATTGAAACTATTGAATTATTTAATAATGGGTATCTTTTATTATCAGATAAAGTATTTCTAGCCCAATTTCTAACCAATTCTTTTAATTCATCAGTTGAATAGATTTTATCAATTTGATTTTTTTGTTTTATATATTTTGATAAATTATTTTTTTTCCATATGATTTGTCTTGCAGTTACTGATCCAATTGGACATATAGGAATTGAGTGGCTTTGAGTTAGTTTACATCTAACCAATGTGTTTATATAAAAATTTCCAATGTTTCTAATATTTTTGTGAATTAAAATTTCAAAATGATCATTGCTTGCCCTGTCTGATACTAATATTTTTGAAAAAATTGTTTTTTTGAATTTCTTTTCTTTCTTTTCATCTTGTTGCATTATATGATTGTTATCATTTTCCTCATCACTATCAAAATCATCTTGATCGTCACTATCTTGGTCGTTGTCCTTATTATTAGATTTTTTTACATTTGTTTTTTTACTACTAAGTGAGATTTCAATAATATCGCCAATATTCCAGTGAAACTGTTTTAATAATTCTTTACTAATATAAACTTCATTTATAAATTGATTGTTATTATTATCTTTATTATTATTATTATTATTATTATTTATTATGTAATCCTTGACTGTTAAAAATCTTGGTTTTAATGCTTCATTTGAAAGTTGGTTCATTTTTTTTAAAGCATCCAGAGTTGATTGTCTTGGTTTTGGTGCAACTATAATTTCAGAATTTGAAGAAAGTTTAACTACAGACGATGGTAAAGTTTCAGTTACTTTTAATCTAATAATTGTTTTATGGTGTATCCAAATTGGTACTATTTGATCAATGAATAAAATATTAACTTGATTTAATAATTGCTCTTCTAAATATTCTTGATGTACCTCTAAAATTTCCCAGTCATCAGATGTTAAAGGTTCTACTTGTACAGATTTTGCAGGTTCTATATAATTTAGAGCTTTAACTTTTAATTTCTGACCATTTTGTAAACTTGAACCACCTGGAAAACTTGTGCCTAAAGATAATGCCATTTCTGGACTCATTTCGATTGTATCTGGTAAGTGTGGATCTGTTGAACCTCCTGCCCATCCAACATAAGCTTTATTATCTTTTTTTAGTTGTTTATCGTACCATGTTATCTCTAGTGGTATTGTACCTAATGATTTTGAATTTTTTTCTGATAATAACAATAACGAATGTACAATTTTCGGTGGTAATGAAACAAAACAATCTGTACTATGTCTTAATTGTACATGTAATTCCATATTTACAAACAAATATATAATAATAATATATTGATGTATTCGTAGATATTATATTATTTGTGAATATTATTTAATAAAAATGAAAAATAAAAAAATTAAAAAAAAAAAAAAAAAATAATGAAAAATTTTTTTAAAAAAAATTTTATTATTTTAAATTTTAAAAAATTAAATTAATCGTTAATCATTTGTAAATTTATTCATTGAAAATCATTGTAGTGTAAAGTTCTATTGTTTTTTTTTTTTTTGTGGCTATAAATTTAAATAAAAAAAAATCAAATACTTTATTATAGTTGTTATAAAAAGTTTCATTCTTGACCTTTATAAGAGTTTACAAATTCTTGAGTTTTAAAAATATAGTTTCTAGTTTTATTATAGTCTGATTTACCATTGCCATGTAGTCTGTATACTGCAGAGTTAAAAAATCCAATCCATGTTATATTATATAGTTCTGTATCTTCTGTTTTTAATTTATTATAATCGGGATAGCAACCAGCTTCGGTGGCAAGCTCTTCTGTATACTTTACAAAGTCAAAAACTGGGAATTGCTGACCTGTAGTTCTAAGTTGTTTGTTTTCAATGAGTGCTTGGTTTAATTTTTCTTCTGATGGATATTCAATTTGTTTTTTAAATGCATAAATTGCAAGTCTTGATGCTAATTCTAGTTCGCAAAAGAATGGACCTCTATAAATTGAAATAAATGCAAGATTTTGATACTTTTTAGTTACTGGTAAAACATGTTTAAAGAGTACTACTGGTAAAAATGAATTGTTTTCGTCATAGTGGATATCATCGAGCAAC
Organism: Dictyostelium purpureum; assembly: GCF_000190715.1. NCBI lineage: Eukaryota > Evosea > Eumycetozoa > Dictyosteliales > Dictyosteliaceae > Dictyostelium > Dictyostelium purpureum. The sequence continues at coordinate 18,629 of NW_003519510.1, read as the reverse complement.
TCTTTATCATGTTTGAAGAATGATAGATCCGATTTATAACCAGTGCACATGATGATATGATCTACATCGCTCTCTACTATCTTTTCACCTTTTGAGTTTGTAAGTTCTAAGGTATTGCCGTCAATAACTTTGGTGATTTCAAAACCATTTGTGCATACTTGAATCGATTCATTTAATACTTGGTTCTTATAGGTATCTGAAATAACTGTGAATGTTGGTGAATCTTTTATATGAGTTACACCGATCTTCGAATCTGGATTTAAACTTAAATTCTGTTGAGGATTTATTGTATTAAAGTATAGATTTTTTTTATTAAATGTTTCCTCTCTAGTTAAAACTGGACCTGGGTTTTCTCTATTACGATTGAAAAACATAAAATCTAAGGGCAGGAATTTTCCTGATGGGGATGGTAGATATCTTGAAAGAACCCAATAATTTTTATGACCAACATGAATACACTTTTTAGAAACCTTTGATACCTCTGAGGCAATTTCGCATCCAGAATACGAAGTGCCTACAATTACTACTTTTTTATCTTTGTATTGCTCTGGGTTTTTATAAAATCTTGAATTTAAAACAGATCCTTTGAAATTTGAAATTCCTTCAATATTGACTTGATTAGTTTTGCTAAAAATACCACTTGCTACAATCAGGAAATCGAAAACATCGCTTTTAATATCCATTTTGTTACTATCAATATTATTATTATTGGATTGATTTTCATTTTCAAAGATATCTTCCTCTGAAATATCCATCCATTCTACCCTCCATTGGGTATTATTATTAATTCTATCCACTTTTATAACTTTAGTGTGGAATTTAATGAAACGATATAAATCGAAATCTTTACAAAACTGATCGCAATATTTTGAAATTCTTTCTTGGTTGGGATAAATTTCTTCTTCATCTGACATTGGATAATCTGAAAATGAACAAGTATATTTTGTAATATTAGTACGCATTGAATCCCAAGTAAAACCTGTACCAGGCACCCATATTCCACCAACAGTTGATTGTTTTTCAAAAAGTGTTGGTTCTAAACCAAATCTAATTGATTCTCTTAATGATGAAATACCTAAATATTTTAAATTTCTATTAATAAAAATTTTAATATTGTTAATATTTAAATAAATTACTTACCAGATGGCCCACCACCAATAATGCAAATTTTTTGACTATTCATTTCTAATACTTTTTTGATCAAAAAATACAGAATAAATAAAAAAAATAAAAATATTTAATTTAAAAAAAAAACGAAAAAAATTAAAAATTGAAAAAATTGTTGGTAATGAAAAAAATAGAATATTTATTGTTTGTAAAATCTTTTATAAATTATGATTTTATTTTTAAAAAAAACTAAATTAAAAATTAAAGTTTTTTTTTTTTAAAATTTTTTTGTTTTATTTAATTATTATTTATTCCAAATGTGGAATGAGCGATATAAGAATAAAATAATAAAAGATAACAATAGTAATTATACTATTAATAGTATCAAAGTAGAAAAACTTTCAAAATTATCAAAATAATAATAATCAAAATAATAATCAAAGTAATAATAAAATCAATTGAAATAATTTGGATATTGTTATATTAATAAACTCATCACTTCATTTTTGAAATTATTTCATAAATCAAAAATTTTATTACAAGAAAAAACAGTTTTAGCTGAAAAAAATAAAAAATAAAAAAAATTTAAATTTGTAAAAATAATTTTAATTTTAATTTTTTTTTTTATTTTTTATCTTTTATTTCATTGACACATAATAACATATTTACTTTTTTTTTTTTTTTTATTATCCCTTATCTTTTTTTTTTATTTTTTATAAAAAATAAAACTTGTAAATAAAAATGACAGATATTGTAGACCAATTTTTAAAATCAGAAAGTGAAATTAATAGTATGTAAACAATTTATTTAATATATCAAAACAAATCGAATATATTTATATTTACAGTTATTATTTTAATATAATTATTATTTTTAAAAGAAAATAATAGTCAAGATAAAACTAAAGATGCAACAGAATCACAAACAAAAACAGCAACCACTACTACAGAAACTGAAGCAACCAACACAGATTCAAAAACAGAAACACCAACCACTAATATTACAACAACACCACCAACCTCTGATAAAACACCGTCACAAAATGGTAGTAAACCATTACCACCAAAATCTAGAGGTAGACCAGCAAAGATCAGTCTTGAAGACAGTGATGATGCAGATGATGCTGGCGAAAATCAAAAGAAATTCAAAAAGAACTCTATAGCAAAACAGGATAAAGAAAAAGAAAAAGAAGAGAAGAAAAAAGAAAAGGAAGAAAAAGAAAAAGAGAAAGAGAGAAAAAAAGAAGAAAAGAAAAAAGAAAAGGAAGAGAAGGAAAAGGAAAAGGAAAAACAAAAAAAGAAAGAAGGAAATCATCTCGGAAAGAAACCTTCAAAAGAAACAAAGTCAGAGAAACCATCGAAAAAAGATGAAAGTGAGGATGAAATTGAAAACTCTGAAGATGATAAAAAAAAGGTTGAAAAAGTTGAAAAACCAAAATCAAATAGAGTTAAACCAACTGCAAGGCAAACTGCAAATAAAAAGAAAGAGGAAGAAAAAGAAAAAGATAGTGGTGAAGATGAAGATGATAAAAAAAAGAAAACAACAACACCAAAGAAATCCTCAAAGAAAGAAGAAACTGAAAAGAAATCACCAACAACCAAGAAAGCAAGTGAAAAGAAAAGAAAAGTTGAAGATTCCGAAGAAGAAATTGAAGAATCACCAAAAAAAAAAGTTAAAGACAGTAAATTAACTAAATCATCATCAAAAAAAGAAGAAAAAGAAGAAAAAGAAGGAAAAGAAGAAAAGGAAGAAAAAGAAAACAAATCTTCAAAATCATCAAAAGAGGACAAGGAAAAGGAAAACAAATCTTCAAAATCTTTAAAATCATCTTCAAAGAAACAATCTAAGAAAAAAGAGAATGGAGAAAGTGATGAAGAAAGTGATGAACCCAAAGAAAGAAAAGAAAGAAAAAGAAAAGAAAAATCATCACAATCATCGGATGTTGACCAAACAATGGATGAATCATTTGTTGAAGAGGATGAAGATGATGACAATGATGACAAAGTTATTTGCATTACTGGCTTTTTAGATTGCGATAAAAATTCAATTGAGGATTCAATTCTCAACGTTCTTCGTGGAAATATTTCAGAAGATCCAAAGGAATTTACCCATTTGGTTATGTACGACCCAACTAAAAGAACTCACAAATTCCTTCAAGCAATCGCTATGGGCTCAATATGGATTTTAAATAGAACATGGTTAGAAGAATGTATTTCAAAACAAAAGATTTTAGATAACGAAACCGAATATGAAGTCACCCAACATAAAGGTGTTAATCTTTCGCGAACATCCTACTTAAATGGTGAACCACGTTTATTAAATGGAAAATCTATTTGTTTTGCTGGTAAACATAAGAAATTAACTAAAACCCAAAAAGAACAATTGGCCAAATGGATGGGTGCTAAAATTACAAAAAATGTAGCAGAAGCTGACTATGTAATCGTTGAAAAGGAGGAGGCTAAAAGTGAAGATATCAAAGGTGCTAAAGGTGATGTCGTTACCTCAGAGTGGCTAGTCGAAACAATTGCAAATTATGAAATCCAACATGCATCAAAATTTTCATTTAAGCCATAAATAATTTCTTTATACCGCTATCAATTAATTGATAATATTCACCCACTAGATAAATCATAAATCATATAATTTTAGATTAATTTGTAAAATTAGGTTGTTCAGTAAATAAATAAAAATTATTAAAGTAATAATTGATTTTAAAAACAATAAAAAAATATTTTATTTTAATCTGCTCTCTAATTTATTATTTATAATTATAATTTAGTTTTGTTATCAACAAAAAAAAAGAAAAATGAAAAAGGATATTTTAAATTTTGAAATTAATCTTTATTTAGAATTTACTCATCTCTAAGAATTATGATTAATATAATCATTGTTTTATTTTTGCTTTATATTATTATTTATTTATATTATTTAAAATCTTTTTTTTAAAACGCCACTATTTGAATTTTTATATTGCTTATAGGCATCATCTGATAAACTTTCAACATAATCTTGGGCTTGTTGGTCTACTTGTTGTTGTAAATTTGAAATGTATTGTTCTGATTGGTTTTTAACTTTATTGAAATCACCACTAAATCTGTTTAATTGATCTTGATTTTCAAATACTTTATTAATATTGTTTTTAGCTAAATTGACTGGTTCATTTTCACTGACTGATGATGATTGTTGTCTGTTAAAATTTGGGTTTGGAATACCTGGTGATGGTTGTTGTTTATTGGTGGCTAAATCCATAACATATTTATATAATTGTTGGACCATACCGAAAATTTTTTCAACCAATGGTTTTCCATTTATAATAAGATTATTTATGATATCGTTGGCTCTGCCTTGTGCATTCTCTGGTTTTTTACCATATAAAATATATGGTAAGAAAAGTAATGCGAAAACTAAAATTGTAATAACTGTGTAACCTGATAAAAATATGCCAATAGAACCTAAAACAATGAAAACTAAAGCTGTTTGGATATTAAACTAAAAACAAATTATATGATTAATATTATTATATTTTTATTTTTTTGAAGTTTTATTATTTTTTCTTACCTTTGTTGGATTAACATGTCTAAATCTATTTAATTCTGATAATGAGTCACTGAATGAAAATCTAATTTTAACTACTAAATTAACAATATCATCATAACTTTCCTTTGAATCTTGAACTGGCTAGTAAAATATTTGAATGATTAATTAGTATAATGAATAAGAATGAAATAATAATAATAAATATTGTATTACTTACAAGTATTCTTGTAATAAATTTAAAATTGAAATTTGTAATAGCTACTTGAAAAATTAAAACTGATGCAATAAAAAAACTGAAAAAAGAAATAGCTGATATATTAAAATTTTTGAAATAGAATAAAAGTAATGAAACTATGACAACCAAAACACCAAAATCGATAGGTCTTTTAATTAATAAAACATTTTTGGTATATTTAACTAAATCTTGATGCTCTTTAAATACATCCTCTACCTGTTTTTTAAACTGAGCTTTTTTATGTAATATGGATGACATTTTATAAGAATTGTTTTATGATTTTAATTTCTCTAATAAACACAAAAAAAGAGGATATTAAGGGTGTGTATTATTAATATATATATGTACGAAATTTATTGTAAATACACAAGTTTGTGATGAGAAAGAAATTTAAACAATATTAAAATTAAGAAAAAAAAAAAAATTTTGAGAATTAAAAAAAATTAAAAAATAAAAAATTTAAAAAAAATTTTAAAAAAAAAAAATATTTTTATTATTATTTTTTTATTATTTTTTTTTTTTTATTTTATTTATTAATTAAGGGTTCTTTAATATTAATTTGGAACTTATCATAGTTCACAATAAACTTCACTTATTTTAACCACAGCCACATTCACACCAGGTGTGTATACATCAATTACTTGTAATGGAATCCACAGAATTTTTCTGATAATTTCACAAAAATCAAAACGAATAATTTTTATTTTTTTTAATTATTTTTTTTTTTTTTATTTTTTTTTTTATTTTTTTTTATTTTTTTTTATTTTTTTATAAATTTTTCTTAAAAAATTTTCAATTATTGTTAAATTTTCAAAAATTAAAATTAAACTTGTATATAAATAGGTTTTAAAATAACAATTTTTTTTTTTTTTTTCTTTTGTAATAACAATAATAAATAATTCATAATAATAATATATAGTTGCTTATATTTATATTTTATATAAATATAATTAAATTTATAAACAAAAATTATCGAAATACACATGGAAGAAACTACCAAATTTGTTAATATCACCAACAATGATGGGGGTAACCCGGATAATGGTGATAATGGTAGTGGCATTCAACAAATGAAAGGCATTAGTTTTGGGTTTTCAAATAAAAGTAAACTTAATACTAGTTCTTTAATTAAAAGAAAAGAACCAGAGAAAAAGGAAGATAACTATATTACAACATTAGAAGGTACTAAAATTTCAACATTTCTTGGTGATGAACCAGCCAAGGGTCCAAAAGTTATTCCATTTGCCGAACAATTAAATAAAAACTATGAAATTGTAATGAAAAAAGAAAACATCACCAACCAAGAATTAGCAATGAACGAAAACAAAAAGCAAAAAGTCGAACAACCAGAAGAAGAAAAAAAACCATTCTATAAATCAAATCTTACTGGTTTACAACTTAATCCAAATAAAAAACAAGAAATTAAATCAATTGTAAATAATAATCAAGATGAAAATAAAAGAGTTCCATTAATCATGAAGCTAAGAGGTATCGATGGGTTTAATAATGAAGATGAAAAATTCAAACATGATGTTGAGTCAAGACCTGAAGAATCAACTGAAGATGATTATAATGGAACACCAATTAGTATTTTTGGTGAAGCAATGTTAAGAGGTATGGGATGGGAACCAGGAAAATCAATTGGCCAATCAAATAAAGGTTTAGTTGAACCAATCGAATATATTAAAAGACCAGGTTATCGTTTAGGTTTGGGTGCCAGACCACTAGACGATGGCCCACAAATGCCAATGCCAGAGGGTCCAGATGGTAAAGTTAGACATATCAAAGGTATCGATGAAAAATTAGTTGCACCAAAAAGATTAGAAGAAGGGTCACTTGTCGTCGTAGTTAATGGTCCACATCAAGGTATGAATGCAAAGGTTACTATGTTAAAGAATGATAAGGTTGAAATTATTTTTAAATCTGATGAAAAAGTAGTTGTTGATAAATCCGATTTATCCCTTTTAGATGTTTACCAACCAATTAATAGATCAAATAGTAATAATAGTAATAGTAGCACCAAAAATAAATTATCTTTGTCATATTCATCATCCCTATCAAATAGATCCGATTCGTCAATGCCATCAATGTCACTATCATCATTATCATCATCATACTCATCACTTTCATCCTCTACATCATCCACCTCATCATCATCAAATAAACAATCATCATCATCAGCATCATCATCATCATCCAACACATCATCATTATCATCATCTGCTGGTTCAAATGAATCAAATGGCACATCAATAATGTGGATTAGACCCCAAATTCTTGTTAAAATTATCAGTAAATCGCTAGGTGATGGTAAATATTATAACAAAAAAGCGACTGTAGTCGATATCTTGGGTGAAAAACTTTGCTCTTTACAACTTTATAATGGTGTAGTTTTAGAAAATGTTAAACAAAGTATGTTAGAAACTGCAATTCCAAAAGCCAAAGGTGACTTGGTCATTGTCAGAGGGAAATATAGGGGCAAAATTGGTACTTTAATAGAAAGAAGAAGAAATAAAAAAGATGAAATGGCCATTGTTCAATTAGTTGGTGACCTATCAGTAATGGAATTTGATTTAGATGATATATGTGAATATGTTGGCAATAAAGATATTGATCTTTATAATTAATAATAATAATAATAATAATAGTAATAATAAGAATAATAATAACAAGATTATTATTATTTTAGCAATCAATCAGTTTAAAAAATCAGTATAAATTTTTTTTTTCCAGTATACTGTTCGAGACACAAAAATAATTAACAACCAAAATGTTAATCTGTACAAATCTAATTTATTTAAATAAAATTATTAAAAAATTTTAGTATTATTAGTTTAATATTAATTTTTTTAAAATAAACAAAACAATCAATCAAATATTCTTTTAAAAAGGTTTGATTATTTTTTAATAAAAAAATCTTTACTTGAAAATTAAAATATCTAAAAAAAAAAAAATAAAAAAATAAAAATAAAAATAAAAATAAATATCATTATAATAAACAATTTAATTTTTATTTAAATTTCAAAAATAAAAAAAATTAAATAATAAATTTTATTAAAAATTGTAATTTGAAAAAACTCCCCCTAAATTTTTTTTTTCTTTTATTTACAATAAATAACAAAAAACATACAACAGTAATATAATAATAGTATTAATATAAGCAAAATAATTTTAGGAAAATGTCATTATCAGTACAACCAATTAGTTTAAGATTCGTTCAATTATTTTCAAGATTACAATTGGCTTCATCTCAATCGTTAATTTTAAATAATAAACAATTTCATTTAAATTTATCTGAAAAAAATAAAGTTGAAGAAAAACCAAAAACAAGTCATAATGAAAATACTCAAGTAAAAGGAAACAGTAAACATTCTCAGCCAGATGTCGAGGCTATAAGAAGAGAACTTAAAGAAAAAAGAGAGCCAATTTTAAAGAGAATTGAAGAAAGAGTTAGAAACTATTAAACAATCCTCCTAATTGGGACCATACATTTCTATTCAAAATAGATTTATATATGTACTTTTAAAATTTAATAAATAAATTTTTTTAAATTTAAACAATCTAATTTTTATAGTTTTTTGGTTTTTTTCTTTAATTTAGTGAGGTAGTTGGTTATAAGTGTAAACTCTTGTAGCCAACAAATTTATGGGCCTGTCCAAGCACTCGTGGAGTGATGTATGACTGCTCATAGTGGATTAGGTTGTTATTTAATTATTTAAATAGCTTTTTAATAACTTTATAAAATATTATAACCTATTTTATATTTTGAGAAATGTGGTATTGTTGTTATGGGTTTTTTTAATGTGGATCAAATGTTTTTATTTACCAAATTTCGAAAATCAAACTTTAGAAAATTCATGAACAAAAAAATTAAAAAGGAAAAACCATAGAATTTTTTAAATATTTTTTTATTTAACTTTTTTTTTTAAAACTAACGATTAAGATATGGTTTTCTAGCATTTACAAAATCATCAAATGCATTCCAAAACTCGACTTGGGCAGTTTGATCTAAATGTCTTTTTGATTTACTTATCTATAAAAATAATAAATATTGATTAGTATATAAATTAATGAATTGGAAAAAAAATGAATGAATAATTACATGTAAAACTTTAACATCCCATGATTTTACAACATCTGGTACATTGGAGTCATCAAATTTGACATAAAAACCCCTAACATTTGAAAATAATTCTGGAGGATTGGACCATTTCCAATCTTTAAATTGCCATGCTTCGCCTTGAACGAAAACAGCTGCAACTCTGTACCAATCATCTGGTTTTAAAAGTTTAATATTATCGATAATTTCATATGAAACTTTTTGTGAAGTGATTCTATCAATATTTACAACTGATGGTTTCATAATATTTTGAGCTGCCATTTCTTGTTTTTTTTCTAATGTGGGTCTATATGAACTATTTTGTAAAAAGTCTAAAGAATTAAAAATTGAAATTGGTGAAGTGAATGTTGATGGTACAATAATAATTGGAGTTCCTGTAGAATACAAGCGGATAATAGTTAATACCAAATGTTTTAAAATTAGATATAAATAATTTTCAACATACTGTTTTTTAAATTTGTTGGAATGAAAGATTGAGAGCCATTTGTTTTAATGGAGCCATTTGATCTTTGTCTTCTTTTCCTTTCTTCTTCTTCGTCAATTTTGAATTTTTTATAATTATTTAAAATTGAAATGAAAGACTAAAAATAATAAAATAAATAATGTCAATAAACCTATAAAACAAAATAAAAAAAATAATATTATTACTTACAGTGGAACTTTGTAAAATTGAAACTTTATCGGATGATTTTTTTTCTCTTTGGGTAATTGCTTTTGTTACATCTTCGTCAGATAAAATAAATTCAGATTTTTCTGGGTTTTTTCTTTTTAATTTAATTGATTCAATAAAAGTATCACTTGTTTCAACGATTTCTGGTTTAATTCTCTTTGAATCTATTCTCTTTGAGAAAACTGATTTCTCTTCTTGGGCCTTTGGGCTTAATTCTTTATCTACAACCAAAAGAGGATTAATTTTATATTCACTTTTATATTTCTTTTCAAACTCTGAATAATCTTGAATTTGATAATCTTTATATTGATCAAAACTAATATCTAAATCGATTGATGTTGTATCACCTTTGAATAATTGCTGATCCTTTTGATCTACTTTATATTCATTGTATTGGTGATCTTTTTGTTGTTGTTGTTGATGGTGTTGTTGCTGTTGATGGTGTTGTTGGGATGAGGCAATTTGTGTGGATGATTGTTCTTGATTTGATTGTTCATTATCTGCAATACCCTGTGTTCCTGTTGAAAATGAGTCAAAAACAATTGATGTTGATAATTCACCTGTATCTAAATATTGTAATAATTCTTTTTTATCATTGCTATAGTAATAAATATTCCAATTAATATTATTATTTCAAAACAATAATAATTATAATACTTACAAAGCAACAGCTGGAATATTTTTCTTTGAGGCTGCTAAAATGTAGGCACCATGTTTTAAGTCACGGTTTGAGTGTAAAAAGTAAACTGCACCTAATGTATAATAACCAGTTTGACTTTTGAATGCTGTTAATGAATTTTTATTAAATTTATATCTGCCCATTATAAAATCATCACCTTCAATAATTGGTGATTTGCCTTCGGCAAGAACACCTCTTAAAACTGTTAAAGGATCTGACATTTTATAAATATGTTATAACAAAATTTAATTTTATATTTTAGTTTATTTATAGCCTATAGGTGAATATTATTAAATTTTAATTAATTTTATTTTTGATATTTGATCTTTGATATTCAATATTTGATCTTTGATATTTGTGTATTATAGTTTATTAATATTTATCGCTGATATGCTGAATATACAAATTATTTTTTTAGTTTTTTTTTGAAAAGGAAATGAAAAAAATTATAAAAAAAATTTAAAAATTTTTAAAAATTAAAAAAAAAATAAAAAAAAAAAAAAAAAATATAAAAAAATTAAAAAAAAAAAATTATTTATCTTCAAATTAAATTTAGATTTATAAATGTAATTATTTGATTAATATGTAAAATGTGATTCTTTTTTTATTTTATAATATTATTGGTATTCATATTCCACAATAAAATGACCCAAAGGGGTTTTTTCAAATAATTTTTTTTTTTTTTTTTTTTTAATTTTTTTATTTTATTTTTTTAATTAAAATTTTTATTTTTTTATTTTTTTTTTTTAATTTTATTATTAATTATATAAACTTCCTTTTTATAATTATAATTATAATAAATATTTTTAAAAAATGAAAATTAAAATTTTCATTTTGATTTTATTGTTTTTAAATATTATTAATATTGCAATAACAGAAGAAACAACTGAGGAAGGTGATGACTACAGCCATGTATTAAAATTAACAGATAGCAATTTTGAAGACATCACAACATCAAATCCAAATGACATTGTTATGGTTGAGTTTTATGCCCCATGGTGCGGTCATTGTAAACATTTAAAACCAATTTACGACCAATTAGCCGATAAATTCGCATCAAAAGAAAATATCAAAATTGCAAAAATTGATTGTGTTGCCAATCCAAAGCAATGTAAAAGATTCGGTATTAGATCTTATCCAACTATTAAAGTGTATGTAAATTTAATAATTAAAATACTCATCATCATCATCATCATCATCATCATACTAATTAATTTTTTATTACTATAGCATCAATAATGGTATGGTCTATGAAATGAAAGGTGAAAAAACAATGGAAACTTTAGTTGACTTTATTAAGGGTGGATATTTAGAGGAAATTAAAAAACCACTTCCACCATCAACCATTATTAAAATCATCAATCTTACTACAGAAACATTCCCAAAACCAAATGATGGCAATTGGTTAATATTTTTCCATATTCCAAAATGTATTTACTGCGAAAAATTCATGCCAGAATTTGACAATTTATCAAAAGCTGATTTTTCAGAATCAAAAGAAACCTTTAATTTTGGTAAAGTAAATTGTGACGAAAATCAAGAAATTTGTGACTTGTATAGAGTCGAATACTTCCCAAATATAAAATAGTAAATATTTAAACTTATAAACTATTAACTATAAAAGTAAAATTTATTAATCTTTTTTTTTCTTTTTTTTTTTATAAAACCAAGTTTTGAAAATGGCACAAATGAATATAGAAACTATAATCATGAACCAACCACAGGAAATTTAAGAGAATTTGTAATGTTTTATAATAAACATGTATCACCTATTAAAAGACCCTGGAATCCAATGTTTGCATTGTTTGAAGAGGCCATTAGAGAATTTGTTTGGCTTTTCATCCTAGTTTCATTTTTATTTGGTTTCTTTATTTCATATGTTTTCTTTGGTATGGATAACAATAAAGAACAAATCCAAAGAAAAATTAAAAAATCACAATAATTTATTTAAGATATAATAATAAAACAATAAAAATGTAATAATAACTGTCGTTTTTTTCTTTTTTTTTTTTTTTTTTTAATTTTATTTTTTTTAAACCCATAATTTCAATAAATAATTATTTTTAAAATTAATTTTTTTTTTTTTAATTTTTTTTTAAACGCACACTTTTTTTATTTTTTTCCCAATTAAATAATATTTAATTTTTACACCTGTTGCACACAAAACTTTAATTATTTTGGTGTTTTGTATTATAGAACCTAAATAAAATTAATTTTCATTATATACAAAAACAATTTTTATAATTACCTTAATATTAATAATAAACAAAACTATCCACCCTCAATATATGTATATATAAAAAATGGCCTCAAATAAAAAGCTTTTGGTCTTTGGTATATTGTTTATAGCTATCATAGTAATAATAGACTTTTCATATACAAAACAATTTATAAATATAAATCCGACTGGATCCCCAATAGAACAAAATTTTAGGAGCGAACTTAGTTATAATAATAATAAAAATAATAAAAATAATAATAATAATAATAATAATAATAATAATAATAATAATAATAATAATAATAATTATAGGAATAGCTCAATCAATAATAAAAATAAACTTCTTTTTAATAATAATAATAAACCCATTTTAAAATATAATGAAAATGGTAAATTTAAAATAGTACAATTCACAGATTTACACTTTGGTGAAGGTATAGAATATGATAACAAAAATACAAAAAATCAGGGTATGTGACGAAAACTTTTTAGACAGAAAAAAAAAGAATTACAGCAAGCGTATATTAACTTAATTTCACATTTTAAATAACTTCATTACCAAAACTATAGAGACTATATTAGATTTAGAAAATCCTGATTTTGTTATGTTATCAGGCGATATGATTAGTGGCTATAATTTTTGGCAAAGAAATAAATATATAGAAACATGGAAAAAATTAACAGAACCAATGGTTAAAAGGGGTATACCCTGGTCTATAACATTCGGAAACCACGATTGCGAAGGAAAATTAACATGTAAAGAAATTGCAAGAATTGATATGGATTATAATTTGTCACTAACCGAAATCAATAATATAATAGGATTACCAGGTGTTGCAAACTATCAATTAAATATATTTCCAAGCGATTACAATGGCAGTGGGGACGATAGTAAAGAAAATGGACAGTCAGTTATTTATATATTTGATAGTGATACAAATGGTTGTAGAAATGACGAGGTTTGGGGATGTATCCAGAAACCACAGGTTGAATGGTATAAAAACCTATCAGACACCAATAATCACAGAGATGCCATTGCATTTGTTCACATACCACCAACTGAAGTTATAGACCTTTGGAATAGTGCCGACGTCGTTGGTGATTTTGGTGACGCATCTGTTTGCTGCTACTATACTGAAGAATCTAAATTTGTGGAGACTATGATTCAGCAAGGAGATGTTAAGGGTTTATATTTTGGTCATGACCACAAAAACGACTTTCATGGTAATTACTATGGCATCGATTTAGGCTATGGTCGTAAAACTGGATATGGCTCATACAATCCAAAATTCTTAGAAGGTGCAAGAATTTTAGAATTAACTGATAAACCTTATAAAATAGATACTTGGATTAGAGATAGCGCAGGTACTTTAGATCAACAAAAAATGCATAAACCATCTCAATTTAGTCAATATCCAATTTATTGTTGCAAACCTGGTGACCCCAAAGAAGGAACTTGGTTTGAATTTATGATTATTTTCATTTTTATTTCCCTTGTTTTAACATTTTTTATTTTTTATAAAAAATTAAAATCAAATCAAAAAACCGGTATTGAATTTAAACCAATTCAATCCGAATAAATTTAAATTATTATAACAAAACTATTGTAATAATAATGCACCATAATTTTTTTTTTTTTTTTTTTTTTTGCAAATAAATGAATAAATATTATCTTTTCAAATATCAAATTTAATTGTGGTTTTTTTTTTTTTTTTTTTTTTTTTTTTTTAAAATTTAGTGCCTGCACTAACTCATTAATAAATTCAAATATGCACCAGGTTTACTTCCAATTTTTTCGTTGAAAATGAAATTTCTTTGGTAAAACCCAAACCATTTTGACAAAACCAATCCAAAAACACAAAATATTGGAATTAAATAAAAAATAAAAAAATCTTTAATTTTAATAGTATTAATCTCTAAAATTTCAATTTAAATATAATTATTTTTATTTAAACTTTTTTTTTTTTCTTATATAAATAATCATTTAAAAAAAAAAATTTTAATTATTATAACTTTTTTTTTTTTTTTTCATGTTTTTTCAAATAACCAAAAACACGTTAAAAATCACAAATAACCTAAATGATTTGTGTAACCTATCAAATTGAAAACATTAAATGTTTTTGATAATAAACCATTATTTTAAAATGGGTTCCCAAATAGAATTAAAATGATCCAACCAAAAATAAAATAATTAATTGAAAACTTTTTTACCAAAAAAAAATAAAAATGATTTTTTTTTTTTTAAAAACTATCCAGTTTTTTTATTTTTTATTTGAAAATAAAAATTAATATTTTTTTTGGTTTTTGAAAAAACCCATGGGTTAATAATTATTTTTTTTTAATTTTTTTTTATTTTTATTTTTTTTTAAAAATTTTTTTTTCATTTTTCCAAAAATTATAAATTAAAAATAATTTTACATTTATTTTTTTTTCTTACTACTATAAATATATAATATAAATAAATAAAATAAAATGGAAGGTGAAGATGTTCAAGCTTTAGGTATGTTTATTTTTTAGAAAAATTTAAAAAAAAAAAAAAAAAAAAAAAAATTATATATTAACATTAATTTTTTTTTTTTAAAATAGTTATCGATAACGGTTCAGGTATGTGCAAAGCCGGTTTTGCTGGTGATGATGCCCCAAGAGCTGTTTTCCCATCAATTGTTGGTCGTCCAAGACACACTGGTGTTATGGTCGGTATGGGTCAAAAAGATTCATATGTTGGTGATGAAGCCCAATCAAAGAGAGGTATCTTAACCCTCAAATACCCAATTGAACACGGTATTGTTACCAATTGGGATGATATGGAAAAAATCTGGCATCATACTTTCTACAATGAATTACGTGTTGCTCCAGAAGAACACCCAGTCTTATTAACTGAAGCCCCATTAAATCCAAAGGCTAACAGAGAAAAAATGACTCAAATTATGTTCGAAACTTTCAACACCCCAGCCATGTACGTTGCCATTCAAGCCGTCTTATCATTATACGCCTCAGGTCGTACCACTGGTATTGTTATGGATTCAGGTGATGGTGTCTCCCACACTGTTCCAATCTACGAAGGTTATGCCTTACCACACGCCATCTTACGTTTAGATTTAGCTGGTCGTGATTTAACCGATTACATGATGAAAATCTTAACTGAACGTGGTTACTCATTCACCACCACTGCTGAAAGAGAAATCGTCAGAGATATCAAAGAAAAATTAGCCTACGTTGCCTTAGACTTCGAAGCTGAAATGCAAACTGCTGCCTCATCATCTGCCTTAGAAAAATCATACGAATTACCAGATGGTCAAGTCATCACCATCGGTAATGAACGTTTCCGTTGCCCAGAAGCCTTATTCCAACCATCATTCTTAGGTATGGAATCAGCTGGTATCCACGAAACCACTTACAATTCAATCATGAAATGTGATGTTGATATCCGTAAAGATTTATACGGTAATGTCGTCTTATCAGGTGGTACAACTATGTTCCCAGGTATTGCTGATCGTATGAACAAAGAATTAACTGCTTTAGCCCCATCAACCATGAAAATTAAAATCATTGCTCCACCAGAACGTAAATACTCTGTCTGGATTGGTGGTTCAATTTTAGCCTCACTCTCAACTTTCCAACAAATGTGGATCTCCAAAGAAGAATACGACGAATCAGGTCCATCAATTGTCCACAGAAAATGTTTCTAAACAACCAATTGTATATTTATTTATTTATGTAAATTATAAAAGAAAAGTCTAAAAAAAAACAATAAAATTAAAATAATTTTTTATAAAGTTGATTTTATCCTTTTTAAAAAAAAAAACTTAAATGTGTATTTTTATTTCTGCAATTATATTTTTTAAAATTTTTTTTTTTTTTTTAAAATTATCTAAAAATTGTAAAAAAGTAATAAAAGTTTTAAATAGAAATAAAATAATATATTAATAAGATTATTATAAATAATATTTTATTTATCTGTTAAAAGGATTTATGCTTCCAAAGAAAGAGCTTGGTTTTTTTGTTTGAGCTGGTTGGCTTGTAGGTTGTATTGTGGGCTGTATTGAAATAATAGTTTGAGGAATCAAATTGGTAATAGAACCTATAATTCCAGATTTAGGGGTTGGTGTTTGTGTTTCGCTTGGATTTATCTGTGGTGCTTGTGATTGAGCTGGTTGTGTGAATGAGGAGATAATTGTCTTTGGTATTAAATTTGTTATTGATCCTAGTAGATTACCACTCTTATCAGTTGGTTTAGGTGTTGGTGTTTGTGTTTCGCTTGGGTTTATCTGTGGTGCTTGTGATTGAGCTGGTTGTGTGAATGAAGAAATAATTGTTTTTGGTATTAGATTTGTAATTGATCCAAGCAAGGTGCCACTTTTTTCAGTTGGTTTGGGTGTTTCATTTTGTTGATTAGAAACAGAAGGGGTTGAACTTATTGTTGGAGCTATAGTAGTTTCAGGTGATTGTGTTGGATTTGGAGTTGGTGGTTGTGTAAATGATGATATAATTGTTTTGGGTATTGAGTTTGTTATTGACCCTAGTAAAGAACCACTTTTTTCAGTAGGTTTGGGTGTTTCAGTTTGGGGTTGTGATGAAACTGGTGTTGGTGTACCTGATAGTGTTGGTTTTGATGTGGTAGGTGGTGTTGTTTGTGAAGAAGGATCTACTTTGATTGGTGTTGAAGATGATGATGGTGATGGTGTTGAAGATGGTGATGGCGATGGCGATGGTGATGGTGAAGATGGTGATGGTGATGGTGATGGAGATGGCGTTGTACCAAATGTCGAACCGGTTAAATTGCTATTGGTTGTTTTGGGTGGCTCATTTTGGGGTTGTATTGGAGCTGGTGTGGTTGATCCAATTAAATTACCACTTATTTCCGTTGGTTTTGGTGCTTCATTCTGTGGGAGTTGTGAAGGTGACATAGCTGGTATTTGTGTTGGAGATGGTGTTGATGAGATAATTGTTTTTGGAATAGTGTTTGTAATTGATCCAAGTAGTCCACCACTCTTTTCAGTTGGTTTGGGTGTTTCATTTTGATATTGTGACGAAGTTGATAATGTTGGCTTTGGTGTGGTTGGTGGAGTAGTTTGTGAAGAAATTATTGTCGACGGTATAATATTGGTAATTGACCCAAGTAAACCACCACTCTTTTCAGTGGGTTTAGGTGTTTCATTTTGAGATTGTGAAGAAGCTGATAATGTTGGCTTTGGTGTGGTTGGTGGAGTAGTTTGTGAAGAAATTATTGTCGATGGTATAATATTGGTAATTGAACCAAGTAAACTACTATTTTTTTCAGTTGGTTTAGGAGTTTCGTTTTGTTGAGAGAAAGGTGCGGCTGATGATGATGGTGTTTGTGAAGTTATACTTGTGATTGATCCAACCGAATCACTTTTTTCAGTAGGTTTTGGTGTTTCATTTTTCAAAGGAGCGTCTGTTGCTGAAGGTTTTGATGAGGGCGTGGAGGAAAAAATTGGTGGAATTATATTTGCAATTGATCCCATTAGTCCACTACTTTTTTCAGTAGGTTTTGGTGTTTCATTTTGTTGATTCGAAGAAGTAGCGGCAGTTGAGTTTTCACTCTTTTCGGTTGGTTTTGGGGTTTCTTGTTGTGTGGTAAAGGGAATCGAGGTTGTTTTTGGATTTATATTTGAAGTCGACCCAAGTAAGCTACCACTGTTTTCAGTTGGTTTGGGCGTATCGCTTTGGTGTTGTGATGGGAAAGGATACGAGGTGATTGATGGGGATGGTGTTAATGAGGAAATGATTGTTTTTGGTATAATGTTGGTGATTGACCCAAGTAAACCGCCACTTTTTTCAGTTGGTTTGGGGGTTTCATTTTGTGGGGGTTGTGAAGGTGACGTAGTTGGTAGTTGTGTTGGAGATGGTGTCGATGAGATAATTGTTTTTGGAATAATGTTTGTAATTGATCCAAGTAAGCCACCACTTTTTTCAGTAGGTTTGGGCGTTTCAATTTGAGGTTGTGGTGTTGGTGTTGGTATAGGGACTGATGTAGATGGTGGAAAAATGTTTGTAATTGACCCAAGTAAACCACCACTCTTTTCAGTGGGTTTAGGT
>NW_003519509.1:48431-64124 GCF_000190715.1 Dictyostelium purpureum | reverse complement strand
ACCCCATAGTGATTGTTTTTTAAAAATAATCACCATCTCCCACACAATAAAAGGATTATTTTATTATTTTGGGTTTAACTTTTTTAAATAAATAAAAAAATAAAATTAATCCAATTTTTATTTTTGGCTTTTTTTTTTATTCCTTTTACACATTTCCCAATTTTAACATACAACCACCATTACCCAATTCCCCCTTTAGGCACCCCAAATCTTTTTTTTGCAAATTTTTTTTTTCCCTATATCCCGGGGGGAATTTCTTATTGGCGGGTTTTTTTTATATATTCTTCAATATTAAAGGTCCTTTTCAATTTTTCTTTCAAAAAAAAGTAATTTAATTTTTTTTCATACACATAAAAATTTTTTTTTTTAAAATAATATCTATTTTTTATTTTGTGTTATTTTTTTTTTTATTTTTTTTTATTTTTTATTTTTTTTTTGGGTATATACCACATTTTTTTTTTATCTTACCCTTTTTTTTTTTTTTTTTTTTTTTTTTTCTTTTGTGTAAATATAATAAAATAAATAAATAATTTATTTTTTTTTATAAAAATAATTTTATTTTATTTTGTTTTATTTATTTTTATATTTTATATTTTTTATTAATTTAGAAATAAATATTAATTAATTATTTTCTATTTATTTTTTAAAATAATATCTCAAAAAAAAAAAAAAACTATCAAATAGAAGAAAAATCAAAGAAAAAAAAAATAGTAAAATAATTTTTTTTTAAAAATTAGAAAATAGGTTTTTTCAATTAACCACCACCCATCAAAAAAAAAAAAAAAAATCAAACAAACCTCAACAACATAACAATAATAGTGGTATTCATTGAATGTTGGAGATAAATAAATTATAGTTATAAATATAATATAATAACCTTGTAAATATTCACCAAAAAAAAAATAAAAAAAAAATAAATAAAATTTAAAAAAAACAACTCTGGAATAAAAGAATAAATTTATGGTAAAATGGATTTTGATGATGAATTAGAATTTATGACATTAAAAGAAGGAATTCTTTTGTTACAAGAAGATGGACAATTTGTAGATAAAAGAGTATCATTGGTTTCAGAAGCAGGATGTGTAATTCTGTATTATTCTCATACAAAGGTAATTTTTGATTTTTATATTTTTTAATATTTTTTTAATTTTTTTATTAATTACCTTATATTTACTTTTTATTTATTTAAAACAGAATAAAAGTTTTGAAACAGCAAATTTTTTATCAGTTGTTGGATGTATATTAAATCAAATGGAAAACAGCCAATTATTATTTGAATTGGTTGTATCAAATAATCACTCTTTGAAATTTCAATGTAACAATAATGAAGAAAAGCAACAATGGATAAAGCATTTATCAGAATACACCACTCCACCAAAGAATAAGTCTAGGGGCATCTCTTTACCAGACGTCAAAGTAAGCACATCTCCAGTTCATCATAGAAATTTTAATCAAAGCGCACCATCCTTGGTTTCAACTACAGTACATGATTATAATGATGATGATCAAAGATTTGGCAGTATTCAAAATCTATCAAATAATTCTTATGATGACGATGAAGAAAGGGAGGATGGTGAAGTGGAGCAAGAGGACGAGGATGAAAGCCAAGATGAAGACCAAGAGGATAGTGATTCTGAAGAGCAAGATGATGAAAGCAGCCTTTCTGAAGAGAGTGAGTCAAATGACGAATTTTATTATGACTATGAAAAGGAAAAGGAAAAACAATTAAAAAATGGTAATAAATCATCCACAACTGTTGGTACTATAAAATTAACATCATCATCAAACAATATTGCAACTCTACAACAAGACCAGCAACAAAAACCTTTAAAGTCATATCAATTTACAGAAGATGAATCATTTATAATTGAATTATTCCCAAATGTTGAAGTCTCAGTAATTTTAGATGCCTTAGAATTTTGTAGAGGTGATAGAGATGAAGTAATTGCATTATTGGCTTCACAAACCCGTCTTTCATACCAAGGTGATCTTAATGGTTTTTCACCAGTTAATAAAAAGAATGGCTTTGGTCAACACATAAAACAACAACAACAAGAAGAACAAGAAAAACAAAAACAACACTTAAAAGAACAAGAAGAACAAAATAAATTAAAAAAAGAATTAAAAGAAGATTTAAAACAATTAGAGTTAGAAGAAGAAGAAATAAATAAACAAATTAAGCAATTACAACAACAACAACAACAGCAACAAACTAGACCAAGAAATTTTAAAACACCAGAAACTTATCAAAAACCAAATTTCCTTAATAATTGTAATATTACTTTAAAGAATGATAGATCATGTGATTCATCAGAAAATGGATCATTAGAAGATGAGGTATCATTCGAAAATCATCACAATCAACTTCATTGTGAGCCAGTTAAAGTTTCAATAGCCCAAATTGAACCATCATTTGTTGCTTTAAATATTTCAAATGTTTCAATTGTAGATAATAGTAAAAATAATTCTTATAATAGTAATAGTAGTGGTAACAAT
The DNA here is from genome assembly GCF_000190715.1 of Dictyostelium purpureum. NCBI lineage: Eukaryota > Evosea > Eumycetozoa > Dictyosteliales > Dictyosteliaceae > Dictyostelium > Dictyostelium purpureum. The sequence continues at coordinate 61,628 of NW_003519509.1, read as the reverse complement.
AATCACTACAATCAACAACAACAACATCAACAACCCAAAAATTGTACAGTATCACCACCATCTTTTAAATCATATTCAACTTCATCTTTACCATCAACCTCATCAGTTTCATCGACCAATTCAACAAGTAATGTAAATAGAAAAAGCAATTGGTCTTATAAACCATCAACCTCAGTAGCATCATCATCATCATCAAACCATAACCAATCATCTGCCGCATCATCATTATCATCTTCACAAGAGAGATCATTATCATCCTCACAAGATCATTCATTATCATCATCACAAGATAGAAGCTATCATAGTAGTGTAAATAGTAGTTATAGTAATAGTCCAAGAGCAGCTTCATCACCAAACTCTTTAAGAAGCTCCCAAGAAAGACCAAATACACCAACCAGTTGGAAACCATTCACTAAATCTGGTGCAGCCTGGGATCTTTCAATCAAAATTAATGGTTTCTTTCAATTGGATGATCATATAGAATATAGAATTCATGTAATTTCAAATTCTAATGAATGGTTTGTTTTTAGAAGATATAATAATTTTTTGTTATTAGATAAAAAGGTAACCTATATTAATAATATTATAATTGATTATATCATCATATTAAAATATTAATATATTTTTCATTTTTCATTTTATTATAACAAAGCTAAAAAATTTAGGTATAATCGATAAAAAAGATATCGGTTTAACTTTACCACCAAAGAAATTAAAAGTAGCATCAAATCAAGTTGCAAAAGCAAGACAAGAACCACTCGAATCATACCTAGTATACTTGTTGTCCAATTATCAAGGTATTTTTTATAATAATAAAATAGTTAATGCTTTTTTAAATTCAGATTTAAATTCAAGTATAATTCAACATTATATGAATAAAGCATCAAATAAATAAAAATTAGATAAAAAAAAATAAAAAAGAAATAATCTTTTTTTTTTTTTTTTTTCATTTCAAAAAATATAGTTTTATAATTAATTTTATTTTAAAACCATATTAAAATAAAATTTAAATTTAATAATAATGTGGTGTTTTAAAGATCGCATCTGCAATATTTTTCAAGGACCCACAAAATTGAAATTTAAGAGGATTTCGAAAATGTAGTGTGGTGTGTGGGGTTTTTAATTATTGGATATGAAAAATTAAAATAAAACTATAGTATACTTTTATTTTGCAACATCTAAAAATGCTCTTTTTAGAAAGTAATTAAATTAATATAAAGGTATTTTTTATAATTGTTATTTTATTACTATAATTATTATTCTTTTATCAATAAAATAAAAATAAAATTAATTTTAATTTTAAGAAATAATTGGAATTTTATGGTAATAAACAAAAAAATGTGGATTATTTATCCCATAGAGTGTGAGTGGGTATGTAATTATCAAATGTGTGTGTGAATTTATTTGCCTTTTTTTTTCATGAAATTTATTTGAAATAAAAAATAATTTTAAAAAAAATTAAAAAAAAAAAAAAATTATATAAAATAAAATTTTTTTTTAAATTATTTTTAAAATTTATATTCAAAAATAAAAATAGAGTTTATATATTGTTTTATAGAAAATTATAAAGAATAATAAATAAAAAGTAATAAATAAAACCTGTATATTAGTTTATCTAACAAAGACTTCAAATAATCAAAAAAAAAAAAAAAAAAAAAAAAAAAAAGTGTATATAATAAAAGTAAGGCACCCAGTTGTTTTGTCTATGTGTTTTTTATAATTAAATTCAACTATTATACTTGTTATTTTTTATTTAAATAGCTTATAGTTATTTGAAATAATCAAAGATTCAAGTTAGATTATATTCTATATCTTTGTATTTGTGTATGTAGTAATATTAATTTTTTGTGTGTGTTTTTAATATTTTGTGTGTGAAAATTGTGTGTGGTTGTTTTATTTTTTGAATTATTTTTATTATTTAAAAATCGATTTAGAACAATTTTTATTGTTTTTTTTTTTTTTCTATTTTAATTTATAATAAAAATTATTTATATTTTACTTTTTTTTTTTTTTTTTTTATATTTTATTTTATATTCGCATAAATAAAATTCTAATAGAATCTTTTACACTTTAGCCATTGTAAAAAATTAATAATCATTATAGTTTTAAACAAACAAACAAATAAATAAAATAACCATCTAGCCAAATAAATAATAACTAAATAACTTATAGATAATCCATGTATTTTTAAATTAAATAATAATAATTATTTTTTTAAAATATTTTCAAATAAATAAAAAAATTTAAAAATAAAATAAAATTCAAATAATTAATAGTTTTTATTTTTTATTTTTTTTGTTTAAATAAAATTATATAATAAATTTTATATAATTATATTTAAAATAACAACTGGCAACTACAAATAATAATAACAATAGTAATAATAATAACCACAATAATACAATATTAAATGCCGCTTCAATTAAGGGATTAAGGAATAGGAGCCACAGTGCATCGTTAATAGTGGAGACTTCACCAACAAAGAAAAAGTTTTCACAACCACAGTCACAATCACAATCACAATCACAACTACAACCACAACCACAATCACAAAATAATAATCTTTCATATCAACATAAAACACCCGATAAATCCAATGCAATCTTTAAATCATCACCAAATTTCGATACACCAACGTCAAATATGTCACAATTAAATTTATCATCTCAATCATGTTTTTCTAATAATAGTAGTTCTGCAGCAGATTTTAATAGTTATATAGATGCCAAATTATTAGAAGAAAGTAATTATTATAAAAATTTCAATAGTAATAGCAATAATAATAAAGAGCCAATAAGGGATAAAGAGGTTATAGTTGATAAAGAAAATAATAAAGATAACAATAAGGAAAATAATAAAGAGAATAATAATAAAGAAAATAATAATAAAGAGAATAATAATACTAAAGAGGTAGTAAAAGAAAGGGTTGATATAAAGGACAATGATGGTTATAGCAACAATAGTTTAAATAATAGTCCAAGTAGTGGTAAAAAAGAATTTATTAAAGAAGTTTTAAAAGAAGAGATTATAGCGGATAGTAAACAACCACAAAATGAAAATAATAATAATAATAATATGAATAATAACAATATTCCTAATAATAATAATGGCAATATTAGAGTTAAAAAGACAGTTTTTAAAAATTTATTAGAATTTATCAGAAAACCAAATTTTTCAGTAATGTTTGGGTTCAGTCCCATATATTTTGTAGAGTCATTATTTATTGTAATGTTAATCTACTTATTTTCAAAATTTGTATTTAAAGAGGTATCGATTTATGTTGTATCTATATTTGCCATTTATTTTGTATTGTATTTTGATAATCGATATCAAATATTAAATAAATTAAGTTCTAATAATAATAGTAGAGGTGATAAAACAGAAAATAGTAATATTGATAATAATAATAACAATAGTAACAGTGATAATCAAATTAATAGTGATAATAATCATAAATATAATAAATATATATCAAGTCCAGAAATTGCAAAAGATATTAAATCAAGAATTAGCTTTTATGAAAATACCAGTAGTTCTAATTTAATTGGCGGCACTCTATCTTTATCAAATGTAAATAGTGTTAATGGTACACCAATCGCTGCTTCACCAGCCATCAGTAACTCTAGTGCTGGAAGTAGTGGTGTTGGTGTTAATGGTAATGGTAATGGCGGCGGCAGTATTGGCAATGGTAGTGGCTTAACTAAAGAAAATAGTAGTAGCAATTTAATTAATAATAGCAATATAATGAATATCAAGACTCATACTCGATCTTCATCTGGCGGAGTTAGTGGCCATCAACCCCAAAGTGCTCCAGGCAGTTTTTCTTATTCACTTTCTTCTACTCCATCACCATCACCCTCATTTTCTTCTCACAGTATATTTTATTCAACTTTTCCAACTCATTCATTCACTGATCTTGACCAATCATCAACCTATCGAACTAGAACTTTTGGAAATTCATCAGTTATCAATAGAAAAAGCCTACCACCAGAATATTATAATCAATATTTTAATTATTTACCACACGAAAAATCACAACAACAGTTACAGCAACAGTTACTACAACAGCAACAACATCAACAACATTCTCAAACCCAAACACCACAAGCACCACAAACACCACAAACACCATCCTCCTTCAATGCTGATGATGGTGATATAGTTAATATCAGTCAAGATCATGATAATAGTTTGTTTTCTGAGGATAATAACCTTATCGATTCGGATCAAGATGATCAACAGTCACAATCATCACATTCCTCAAATTCTTCATCGCAACAACAATTACTTTCATCCAATGTTGATGAAACTAAACAAGAGTTATCACAGTTGGAAAATACAAATAAAGTTAAAAGTACAATTACCAAATTTAGTAAATTATCAAGTGGTATTGAAGAGAAATTAGATTGGGCACTTTCTCAATTTTCATTATCACCCTCTAGATCTGTAAGTTAATCATTTAAATATATCTAATTCATTTATAATTAAATATATATTAATGCTTTTTTCTAATTTTTATTATTATAGTGTCATTCAGTAACAGTTTATGGTTCATCCATTGTATTAATTGGTGGGGAAGGTATAAATGAAAACTTGGTACAATTTATTGACGTTGAAAGAAATTTATCAATTTCACCAAAAGTTACAGGAGGTAAAGTTGGTCCAGAAACTATATATTCCCATGATTATTGTAGAGTTGGTAATAAGTTTTATTTGTTTGGTGGCTTTGTTGGGGGTAAATTATCAAATAAAGTCTATGTATTAACTATAATGGATGATTCAACAGTCCATTGGTCAATGCCACGTATAAGCGGAAATTTACAACCATCTGCTAGATATGGTCACACATTCACAAGATATGGAAACAAGTTTTTATTATTTGGCGGTAATGATGGTGAACAATGTTTAAATGATTTACACTCTCTAGATCCAGAAACAATGTCATGGTCATCAATTACATCAGCTAAAGGTACTCCACCTATCGAGCGTTTTGGTCATACAAGTACGATATTAGGTGAAAAATTAATAGTGTTTGGAGGCTCAAGTGGATCAAATAAGAATGGCAGTTCTACAGTTAAAGATTTGAATGATATGCATGTACTCTCATTATGTGATGGTTATCAATGGCAACAAGTTACTTTTAATAACCTTAGTGGAGAAATTCCTTGCGAACGTTCTTTCCATTGTTCCACAAGAGTTGGTAGAAATATAGTAATGGTGGCAGGTAAAGCTAAAGATGGTACTCCATTAAAAGATGTTTGGGTATTGTCTTATCGAATGCAATGGTCCAAGGTTACCGGTACTCAATTTACTCCACGTTCTCATTTTGGTTTAATTAAAAATGGCAGTAAATTATTTGTTTTGGGTGGTAAAGGAAGGGATTCTAATGGTGCAACTACTATATTGGATGATGTTTGGTTTGTAAATACAGTTACTTTACCAATCACATCAAGTGTAACTTTAATTAATTACCCAGACATCAAGATTGATAAAGAAATTGGTAAAGGCCATTTCTCGAAGGTATTGAAAGGCAACTGGAAAGGCAAGGATGTAGCTGTTAAAAAATTAAATTCAATTAAAGATAAAGGTCGTGAAGAAATGATGACAGAGTTCAAAGCAGAGGTAGAGCTATTGGGATCACTTCAACACCCAAACTTGGTGACATGTTATGGCTATTCTTTAAATCCAATGTGCATAGTAATGGAATTTCTCCCTACTGGCAACTTGTTTGAACTAATTCATTCAAAGGAGCAAAAGTTGGATTCTGCTTTAATTTTACAAATTGCTTTTGATATAGCACGTGGCATGGCACATTTACATAGCCGTAATATTATTCATAGGGATTTAAAATCAAGTAATCTTTTAATGGATAAGCACTTCAACATAAAAATAGCAGATTTAGGTATAGCAAGAGAAACATCTTTCACTCAAACAATGACAACTATTGGTACTGTTGCATGGACAGCTCCAGAAATTTTAAGACACGAAAATTACAATCAAAAAGCAGATGTTTATAGTTATGGTATCGTTTTGTGGGAACTTTTAACTGGTGAGGAACCATACGAAGGTATCCCTCCAATGAATGCTGGCATTTTAGTAGCTTCCAAAGGTTTAAGACCAGAACTTCCTGAAAATTGTGATCCAAATTGGAAAAAATTAGTAGTATGGTGTTGGTCAGAAGATCCAAACAAGAGACCATCTTTCGAAGAAGTTACAAATTATTTAACTAAGACATTTTAAAAAAAAAAAAAAAAAAAAAAAAAAAAATAATAACAACCTATTTATTTATTTATTAATTAATTATAATTTTATATTTATTTATTTATTTATTTTATAAAAAAAGTAAAAGAGAATAAAAGAAATTTTAAAATTTTAAAAAAAAAAAAATAAATGTTTATATTCTTATTAATTTAGTATTATAATAAACTAAAATAAAAAAAATCTACATTCACAACAACCTAATTCTATTAAAAAAAAATTAGTATGCATAATTTACAAGATAGTTATCTTTCATAACTACAATCAAATAGTAAAAGAACTAAATCACCAATTAAAAATAAATAAGTTTAACAAAATACAATTAAATTCATCTATTAACAAAATATCGCTATCAAATGATCAATATTTAAAACCAATCCACAACATACTTAAAGTAATTTACTCAGTTTATAAATTAAAATTCAATGAGTCGAATCTATTCAAACCAATTAAATACTATATATACTTTAAAGAAAAGTCTAGATATGGAAAAAGTTTTTACAAATAGAGAATTAAATAGAAAATTATATGTATTGATTATAATTAATTTATTGATTTTACAATAAGATTGATCCAATGAACCAGTTAGCTTGTTATTGCTTAAATCTAATGAGTAAATACCATTTGTCTTATCATTTGGATATACGGGCAAAACCTGGTCAGCGATTTGATTAAAACTAATATCTACAGTGGGAACATTGATCAAAAGATCATAGGCATGTATCAAAGCACCAAAGCTAGAGTTTGTCATCTTAAACATTGAAAGACTTGATGGTACTGAAGAGAATTGAAATTGCTGATGTATAAAACCAAACAATCTAAATTGTTAACAAATACTTTTAATTTTTTTCAATTATAAATCAATTATTTTGTTGTGGTGTTTGTGTGGATTATTGTTGTTTTTATTTTTTTAATATTAGTAATCATTTTGAGTCCAGAATTAATAATATTTTGATATTAATAAAATTTTTTTTTTTATTAATTTTATTTTTTTTATTTTTATTTTTAATAATTATCATAAATAGTTATAATTTAAACTTTTTTCAAATATATATTATTGGTATACCATATAGTTAAAAATTTCTTAAAATTAAAAAAATTTTTAAAATAATTTTTATTTTTTTAAAATTTAATTTTTTTTTAAATTTTTTTTGTTTTTAATTTAATATTTTTTTTTTTTGAAGTTTTTTTTTTTTTTTTTTATAACACACCATGGATAGTAATAAAAGAAAAAAAGATGATATTACAAACAATAACACAAATAATAATACCAATATTTTAAAAAAATATAAAAGTACTGATAGTTCAGACTTTGATGATATAAATACATCATCGAATACACCAGGTTTGGTTTTTTCATTGAATAAGGATACTAATAGCGGTGAAACTGCATTCTGGAAGATATTTAGAAATAAGGTATTATTCAAATTAATATTTTCAAATTTTATATTCAAAGAATTATTCAGTTATGATGATTTAATAGGTGCAAAATATATTCTCAGCAGGTTTAGTAATGGTGAAGCAATTATTAGGGATAAGATAAAAAGTAGAAACTATGTACTGAAAGACTATGATGATGTAGTTAAAATTATAGTTTCAATTAAAAAAGATACCAAAGAGAATAGAGAATTCTATAGGCAATTGTTTTCAATATTTCCTTACTATGAAAGAGATAGCACAGGTGATTCTAGAAATTTCAGTAACTATCCATTTTGGATACAATTAATTATCAACATAAACAATAATCCTGCACTCATTGAATACACTGAACGATTTCAAATAGATAAAAGAAATATTTCATCACTAATGGATATAAGGGTGGATGGTCTCGAGAAATTGAATGATAAACTCAAGACGAAGCTTTTTTTAAAATCAGGTGGTACCTCGAATATTGGCGATCTTTCAATAGATGAGGTCATTAGGTATTTTAAATATTCAGAAAAATTCAAAGCCCTAATCAAAATTTACAAGTATGTCATCGCTCAAAATCACACAACAAAAAAAAAGCACAGCAATATAATACAACAACTAAATCACCAACTTGAATCAAATAACTTTAATAAAATACAATTAAAATCAACTATTAACTCAATATCATTATCAAATGATCAATATTTAAAACCAATAATCCACAACATACTTAAAGTACTATATTCAGTTTATAAAATAAACTTCAATGATCCAATCCTAATAAAACCAATTAAATACTATATATACTTTAAAGAAAAGTCAAGATTCGAACTCGTTTTTTCTACGAAAAGAAAATTAAAAAAGTCAAAATACTATCACAAGCTACTCACAGTTATAAATAGTGACCATTGTATTGAATATCAAAAAAACCTAATTAAAAAGATATCAGAAAAAAAAAGAGCTTGGCAAGTGGAAGACAAGATCTGTTTTGAACAGGCCATTATTTCAACCAATAATTTAGAACTAATTGATCATATGTACAAACATTTCAAAAAAATATTTTCTTTTATTGGTGACATTATGCTATTAATCACAAAAACCGAAGTACTAGACTACTTTTTCAATAACCATCAAAAATTAATGTTTTATGACAATAATCCCCTTTGGAAGTACGTTAACAAACAAATTTTGTGCCATTTCGAACAATTAATGAAGAGTATTTCAAGAAAGTTTTCTATTCCTATAAGATTGGAATACTCTGATTCCAATGAAAATAAAGAAACTTTAGAAAAATTCAAAAGAGCACTCAACAATCCAACACTTTATATATTTGAAAGCAATGAATATTATCCCCCAAACTCTATTAATAGATATGCTAGATATTTAAATACTAGTTTGTTAGAAAATAATCAGGATTTCGCAATTTCGATCTTAAAAGAACATATAGAAGTAAATGGTAGTTCAGAATGCATCGATATAATACCAATTTTAGACCAACTAAAATTAAAAAACACCTACAAATTTCTATACTGGATTTTTCAAGATGTTTCAGACCAATATATCCAATCAAATATATCACAACAAAATTTTACAATTAAAACAGGAATTAATAAAACAAATAATCAAAAATATGAAATTAAAATCGAAAGGTTTAGTGTTTGGGGTGAAGAGCGGCCACAATATATCAGCAGAAATTTTGAATTTTTATACCTATTGTACCAAGGAAATCGTTTAAATGCCGTATTCCCGCTATTAAATTCAGATTTAGATCTAAAAGAAGATATATTTAAAATAATGGAAATGGGAATTAGAACCCACCTCTTTTTAAATTTTATTGACCATTTATCAAACTCAGATTTCGAAAATAGAAATTTTGACGGACCATTAATAGCATCAGCAACTCAAGGTTTAATTCCTATTTTCAAAATTATTGCCGAATCTAAAAATGAACATTTAAAGAAATCAGTTTTTAATGATGAAAAATTAAAAATGTTAGAATCCTATGCAAAGAAAGCAAAAAGTTTTTTTCCTCTATTTAATAAAATTTCAAATTAATTTTATTAAAAGATTCAGTGCCTATTAATAATCCAATATTAAAATAAAAATAAAATAAAAATAAAAACAAAAATAAAAATTTTAAATATATCAAATCAAAGACTATTTTTTTATTTTTTGCATTATCTCTTATTATTGAAATAATTTTATAAATTTACAAAAAAAAGGTTTCCAATTCACTCTTCAGGTAGAAAGTAATTTAAAAAATTATAATTAAATTTTAAAAAAGAAATTATAAAATTTACTTTATTTTTATGTACATATTTTTATTTGTTTACCATCCTAATGTTTTTAATGTTAAAATACTTGCTAAAGTTACAGTGACATTATCCCATTCAGCAAAAAATGGTAATGATTCGACAAATGCTGAAACCATACATGTTATAAAAAGAGATGGAACTATTGAAACAACTGGTGTGACTAAAAAACTACTTAAAATATTTAAAATGATATATGTACCTATAAATGAACAAATAAAGAATCCTGTGGTTCCAACATAGGTTTTACTTCTATTGTATGGCAATCTTCTTTTACCATATAAAATACCAGTCTTTATAAAAGTATAAGTATATGTGTATATCTATTGTTTTATAACTAATTGAATTACTTACGATTGCAGAACAACCATCACCTATTGATAAAATTAATATTGAAATTAAACCAATTGGAGAGTCAAACCAATAATACATTGTTAGAATTGCAATTAATAAGCCATATGCAACTGGTCCTTTTAATAGCTCACTTGGTTTGCCTGATCTTGACATTGAATTAACAGTTTTGGGGTCATGAATAATTCCTAAGCCGATTAATGAAAACTGAAATGCAAAAACTGCAGGAACCATACCCATTATAAATCTTGAATAATAACTATCTGGATATAACCTCCATGATATTGTATAAACCATACCTATAGCTGTGTGTATCTACTAAATATAAATATTTAATATATTCCTATAAAACCTATAAATATAATAATTTAATAATTACCATTTTTCTCGATATTTCGCTTGAAACTATATTTTTATCTTTTAAAAATTGAATTGTTTTTAAAATGGACAAACATATCATTGATGATTGTAAAAATGGTATAACCAACTGCTGCATCTTGTATTATTTATTGTTTAAAAATAAATTTTATTAATTAAAAAATTGAAAGATAAAAAAAAAAAAAAAAATCTAAAAAAATTAAAAAAATTTTAAAAAATAAAATTTGGAACTAAAAAAAATTAAATAAAATTATATTTTAGTGTTATTTTTATAATATTAAAAAACCCATTTTTATATGTTTTATTATTATAAAAAATAAATTCTTTAAAATCTAAAACAATACTATATATATATATTTTAATTTGTGTGGTTAAAAACAGATAAATATTTTTAAACTAAAAAATAAAAAAATATGTAATAAGATAAATTATTAACAATATCAATAATTAATAAAAGGTTTTTGTATTAATTTAAAAAATTATAAAATTAAATTTATAATTCAAAAAATTAGATCAATTCTTTTAATTTTTTTTTAAAAGATAAAAATAGTCAAATTTACATGATGATTGTTTTTTTTTACCAAACAACCCACACAACCCAAATAAATTTTTTTAATAATTTATATATCTGTGAATATGTATGTGGGGTAAATAAATATGTCTTGATAAATATAATGAATAAAAAAAAAAACCAAACCAAAAAAAAAAAAAAAGAAAAAGAAAGAAAAAAAGTGAAAACAATTTTAATTTAGTTTTATACCACACACCCACACACTATACACACAAAAACACAGCACACACATACACGCTCTAATCAAAATTAAAATAAATAATTTTTTATTATTTTTAATAATTATTTTAAAGTAGTGGCACTGTTTGTATAATTTTTTAAAAAAAAAAAACAAACTATTTTAAAAATAACAACCATATTAGACTACTACTGTACTAAATCACTCTTTGTATGTATAAAATAGGAGAGTTTTTTTTTTTCTTTTTTTTTAAATTATTTTTTTTATTTCTTTTTTTTTTAAATTAATTTAAAAAATTATTTGTTTTTTTTTTCTTACAAATTTATAAATAATAAATAATATTTTTTTATTTCTTATTATTATCGTATCTTAAAAATAATTGTTTTTCTTTTTTTATTTTTTTTTTTTTTATTTTTTTTTTTTATGTTTTTTTTAAAAAATCACTAATTTATAAATTTTTAAATATAAATATATCAATCTATAAATCTATTATTTTTTCCATTTATCCTATATTTCAGGAAATTACAAAACTATAACTTAATTCAAACAATTTTATATTAATAATATTATTTTTATTTTATATTTTTATTATATTTTTTTTTTTATTTTATTTTTTTTTTTTTTTTAATCATTTTATCTTTTTATTTTTTTTTATCTTTTTATTTATTTTTATTATAATAATAAACTTACTCGCACTAATAATTTTATCTGTGAATAACAATAAAAAGATAAATAAATGGAAGTAGAAACAATTCCCTCTTTAAATGGAGCATCAAAAGATGATACAGAAAATAGTATTTTAGAAAAAGCAAACGAACATCAAAAAGATGAAATAAAAGATATTAGTGAAAATGATAGAAAAGATTTGGATATAAATGAGAGTGAAAAAGAAAAAGAAAGAGAAAAGGAAAAGGAAAAAGAAAAAGAAAAAGAAAAAGAAAAGGAAATCGAAAATGAAAAAGAAAAAGAAAAGGAAAAGGAAAAGGAAAAAGAAAAAGAAAAAGAAAGAGAAAGGGAAAGAGATAGGGAAAGGGAAAGGGAAAGAGAATATGAAAAACAAAGGGAAAGAGAGAGAGAAAGGGAAAAAGAAAGAGAATATGAAAAACAAAGGGAAAGAGAACAAGAGAGGGAAAGAAGTCGAGAGTGGGAGAGAGAAAGAGAAAGAGAAAAAGAAGAATATGAAAACTCAAAATCATCAGATAGAATGGATTATGAAGAAAATGACAATAAAAAAACTAATAATAATAATAATAATACTAATAACTATAACAACGCTAAAAACAAACCAAATACAAGAGATTACAATGATGAAGATAATTATAATAACAATGACTCTAGAGACTATCAATATGAAAAAACCAACAATAATAACAACAATCAATCTCAATCCCAATCGCCTATTGATGATAGTGAGTCAACAATAAATATACTAAACCAACTAAACAATATTCCAAGAGATAATAAAAATAGAGACTCAACTTCATCTGAAACCCTTTCATCTGGCGATTTATTTGTAAATAGAAATATTAAAATAAGCAACATTGGTCTTCCAACATCAAATAATTCAAATCATAGAAACAATAGTTTAACATCTGTTATAGACGACGATGAAATGGATGATGATACCGATAACTTTTCAAATGATAAATCACTTGGAAGTTCCAGAAGGAGAAGCCCAAATCCCACAGATCATCATCATGATACAATGATCACATAAATACAAATAACTTCACCAATGC
>NW_003519509.1:0-48331 GCF_000190715.1 Dictyostelium purpureum | reverse complement strand
CCAATTCCAATTGATGCAGATGATCAACAATATATACCAAATAGACTTCACCAAATGGCAAATAATAATAGCAATAATAATAATAATAGCAATGGCAATAATAGTAATAATCATTCACCCCACTCATCCAACTTAATTGTTTTACCCAAAAACAGCTCTTCTAATAACCTAAACAATGGTGTTCCATCGCCCTCAGTATCAAATAATTCGACTGCAGCGCAAAATAACAGCAATAGTATTAATAACAATAACAATAATAGCAATAATAACAATGGTAATAACAATAATAATAATAATAGCAACTATAACAATTTATCAAACCAATCTTCAAATAGAGGAAGAAAAAGAACTCAACCAGTAGAAGAAAAACAAAAAAATCAACCAACCCCAATCCAAACACAACAACATTTATATAATAAAAATAATGAAAAAATATTTTTGCAATACACTGTTGGAAACCAAACTGCATCAACGCCTCTACAAAACTATCAACAACTAAACAGTAACAACACAAACAATATACACCCAATGTTTTCATCTCAAATACCAGGTAATAACAATAACTCAAGCAGCTCCAATTCCAACTCTGGTAGCTTAAACAACTCAAATCATAGCCAATCCTACTCTAATCTTTCAAACTTTAATGGCAACACCAGCAACCCTAATAACTCCAACAACCCCAATAACCCAAATAGCTCCAATAACAACACAAACAACAATAGTAATAATAGTCAATATCATTCCAACCTTTCTCAACAACAATCTTTAAACAACCAACAAGAACAATATGATAATGCAAATGACAATGGAAAGAGAAAGAGAAGCCAAGCTCTTTTTGATTTTAACTGTGCTGACGAAACAAACAATACAGCATCAATTTCATTTAGCTTACGCTCCCTGGTAACTAAAATTGAAAGAATGGAAAGAGAAAGAGAAATATTAATAAACGAAAATAAAAAACTAAGAAAAGAATTACAAGAACTTGAAAATTTAGGTGCCAAAGCAACAACATCGCTCACCCAACTAATGGAAGATACCTCAAGACTTAAGAATAGTAAAGAACTATTGGCAAATAGAAACCAACTCCTCCAACAAACAAATGAAATAATTCAAAATCAATTAAAAACTTTACTATCCTGTTGCTCACCTACTCATTAAAAGCAATACAATAAAATAATACATACTTTGTACAAATAAAACTATAAACATAAAACAATAAATAAAAATGTAATAAATAAAAAAAACTTAAAATTAAAATTTTAAAATCAAAAATATATTTAATTGTATATTTATTATTTTTTTGATGGGGTTTTCTTTTTTCTTGAACTAGCTTGATCATTTATAGATTTTTGTAATTTTTCATGAGCAACCACGTTCTTTTTTGCATCGGCATGTTGCTTGAACCAATCCTCTCTTGCCTTTGCCTTTGCTCTATCACCACATCCATGAATTTCATATAGGAAATGCTGAGTGCAAAACTTATGGGAACAAAATTGACATACCCTACCCAATACTTCTACATTTTTACCACAATTTTTAAATCCACAAATACTAAGATTAACTTCTTTAATTTGGATGGCCTCAAATTCTTTTAATAATTGATCAGCTGATTTTTTCTCTACAGGTTTCTTTTTAGATGATTCTGTTGGTTTTGATGGTTGGTTATTAGTGGTAGCTGGCTTCTTTGATTTCTTTTTCTTTTTCTTTGATTTATTTACTGGGCCTGCTGTTGTGGTTTTTGTTGTACCATCTTCTTCCTCATCACCTTCCTCTTGATAATCCTCTTCATTGTCCTGTTCATTATCACTATCATCTTTGCTATCTGTTTGTTGCTGTTGTTGTTGAAGTTGTTTTGGTTTTTTCGAAATTGTTATTATTCTATTCTCACCTTCGCCTATACTTTCATGATTTAGTTTATATTTCTCTGCTAACTCGTGCACAACCAATCTTTCCAATGACGAAAGTGTTGATGGGAAACTATGTGATGGTAATGATGAATTTATAAATGTATTTACAATTGAATCTAAATGAGCTATTAATTTCTCTTTTTCTTTTATATTTATATTTTGATCTTTCATATGTTGTTTTTCTTTATCATCCTGTTGTTTTTTATTCTTTTTTTCTCTATATAATTCAGCTTTTGATTTTTTACCTAAATCGTGTTGCTTTTTAGATTCGTCCTTGTTTTCCGATGTGATGTTATTATCATCTTGATCACCTTTTAGATTTTCATCCCATATATCATCGTCGCTTGCAAGAAACTCTGGCTCTGTATACTCTAAAGCTGATCTAAATAACCCATTTTCTCTAAAATAATTTACCATTCTTTTCAAAGGTTCGTGTGATGAGACTGTATCGATATCACAAACAACGGTAACATGTTTTCTAGCACGAGTAATAGCTACATTTGTTCTTCTATCTTCTGAAAGGAAACCAACTTTGTGTGGAGCAAAACTATTTGAACGGACCATAGATATAATAATTACATCTTTTTCTCTACCTTGAAAACCATCAACTGTGCCAATTTCCATCTTTGGGTAAGACTTTGAAAGATGAGATTTTAATAGCTTAACTTGACCATTATAAGGTGTGATAACACCAATGTTATTTGGTGATACATTACACTCAACCAATTTTTCGATATGTCTTTTTACTACTGAAACTTCACCTTGATTAAACTTGGACTCACCCTCATCATCTTGACTCTCTTCCATATCACAACCGCTTGTATCAATTAATAACAATGGGGAGGTTGTAGTTAATGTGCTTCTTATTTTATCACCATTGCTTACCAACAAGTGATTGGCTACTGAACTATCGGCAATCATTTTAGATTCATAAAATTCCTTTGATGACCATTCCATAATTCTACGATTCATACGATATTGAACATTTAATAATCTTGAAACTTGATCGCCATATGTTTTAATAATACGTTCAAACAATGTCACTGATAAACCCTTATTTGCAGCCTCCATAGAGTGAATAGTTGGTGGTAATTGTTGATGATCACCAGCTAATAATAATTTGTAACCTTTTTGAATTGGTATCCAACAACTTGCCTCCAATGCTTGAGCAGATTCATCAATTACTACCCAATCGAAATCATCATTACCTCTTATAGATGAATCTGATGCACCAGTATTTGTAGATAAAATAATATTTGAACTTTTAATAACCTGTTCAACCAATGATTTTTCACGGTGTCTTAAGTCAATACGTAGCTGTTTAATCTGTGATTGGGTTGATTTTCTTTCTGATGGTAATTTAAAAGTTTTAATTTTCTTTGTTAAATCTGAAATCTCTTGTCTTAAATCTCTAATAACCTGAGCATTTTCACCATTTTTTGTTTTGTGGTCTAATGTGTGCTTTAATAATTGTGGAAGAATTCTAGTTGGATGACCGATTCTAGTTGGATTAATCATTGAACATTGATCTGGATAACGCTGTTTATACTCTAAAAGCTTTTCTAAAATATTGTCCACTGAAAGATTTGATGGGCCACATGCCAATACTCTTTTACCACTCTTTACTAATTGAACTATAAATTCGACTACTGTTGTTGTTTTACCAGTACCTGGGGGACCATGAATCAAAGCTAAATCGTTTGATGACAATGAGAATTTAATTGCATCCAGTTGTGATTGGTTTAATGATTGTGAAATTGGTTTAAATGATTTTATGATTGCTGAATGATCATTGAATGTTGGTTTTGCTCCATTGAATAATATATCTACGACCCTATTATCACTGTATTGGCCACTTTCACCATGGTAACTAGATTTTAACTTTTCCAAAGCCTCCTTTATCTTTTTGTAGGTTACATCATTGGCGAGCTTATCGATTGCAAATAACATTGAATCATATTGATCGTCTAATAATGCACTTGCACTTAACTGTCCCTCCTTATCTGATGAATCTAGATCATCCACAGCCACAACCAACTTTAAAGAGTCTACTTTATATACAACACCAGTTACCAAATGATTTGTACCCGGTTTAGACTTTGAACCTCTAATACCAACTATATCACCCGGGGTAAATTTATGTGGTGGTAATTCATTTGGTAAACGGTCATCATTATTTGTATTATTTGCACCACTATTATCTTTATTTGCATTATTGGTTGAAGAATTTGTGTATTCTGGTGGAACAAACTTTAACAATGATCTACCTCCTAAACCACTAGAAATCGAATCGATTCTAACCTTTTTAATTGTTACACCTTTTAATTCTAATTGTTTATTCGATAATGTTGAAAAATTTTCAATCGATTCATTTACTTCTGATTCTTTTTCAATATCAAGTAATTCTAATGTATTTTTAATATAATTTTCCATTTTTAAAAAAAAAATAAAAAATAAAACAATAAAAAAATAATAAAATAAAAAACTATGCACAATTATTATTTACTTATTTATTTATTTATTTAATTTGATCCAAAAATGAAAATAAAAAAATTAAATTAAAAAAAAATTAAAAAATATTTTAAAAAAAAAATTTTTAAAAATTTATATGAGTAAATTCATGGAATTGGTAATTTTAATTTGGTATAAAGTCCAAACTTGTTGTTTATATTAATAGATATGGTGTTTATTTTTATCTTTATTAATTTATTACTTTTTTTTTTTTGATGATTTTATTTTAAGAGGTTCACTAAACCACTACATTTTAAAAAAAAATTTGGATTCTTTTTTTTTTTTTTTTTTCTTTGTTTTTTTTTTTTTTTTTTTTTTTTCTTTGATTTACAAAAAAGAAATATCCCCCTACTATTTTTTTTTATTTTTTATTATTTTTTTTTTTTTTTTATTTTTTTTTTTTCGAAAAATTAAAAAAAAATTATAAAATTTAAAAAATAAAAATAAAAAAAAAAATTAATTTTTTAAAACGAATCTACGTAGATGAGTCACATCCACAAATAAATAATTAAATTTAAGTTATTAATATAACAAATATTTAATTATATATCATATTACTACACATATGTTATGTTTATCTCAATATTACATAATATAGTTAAACAATAATCATAAAGAAATTATATATTTTCTTTAAGGACAAACTAAATAGAAATAATATTTTATAACATTTATAAAATCAAATAATTGTACCTTTACTTTTCTCCATTTATAATAAAACAAATATAGTAATATTAATAATAACAACAATAACAATAACAATAATAATATTATAATATTACTACTCCCACAACATAAACCCCACCCCCTAAAATAAAAAACTATAAATATAAATAAAAATAAATAAATATAAATAAAATGTATAGAATACTAGGATATTTAATATATAATATAACATTTCGACTATTTGTATTAATAAAAATTTTAAATTTTTATTATCAATTGATTAGTTATAAAATTAGAAATATAATTTCACAATTTTTTATGTATTTATATATTAAATCACCCAAAGACTATATAGAATTTATAAACTCTAGTATAATAATAAATAATAATAATAATAATAATAATAATAGTAAAAATCATAATAATAATGATGATAACACAAAAATACCAAAACATTTGGCACTCATTTTAAATCATAAAGATCAAAGCAAATCTATTCAAAGCAACCAAGACACTTTAAGCTTTTACAATAAACTATCTGAAATTATAATATGGTCTCATATAATTGGTGTTAATAGAATTACAATTTTAGATAACCACGGTTCTTTAAAAAAGAATATCTCAACATTTCAAAATATTTTAGATAACAATATAAAACCATTTAATAATTTTAACAATGATATAATATATAGCTTCAAATGGTTAAACAATAATAAAAATATCAATAGTGATAATGATAATAATAATAATAATGATATCAATAAAAACAACAAAATAAAGAACAGAGTTTTAACATTAAGTGTTGCTACTGTAGATGATGGAAAACAGGAATTAATCAATATTACCAAAAAGTATATTAAGCAATCCAAAACCAATCAAAATTTAGAATTAAATGAATCTTTTGTAAATTCAAACTTACCAAGTATGTTATCAACTATCATCATCACCTATTTGTAGTAGTAGTAGTAGTTTTAAGTGTCTAATATTCATTTATTTTCTTATATTTATATAGATTATATTGGCGGTATTAATTTTGAACCCGAAGTAGCATTAGATTTTAGTGACAAACAATTATTTTCAGGATTCCTTCCATGGCATGTTAAATTAACAGAGTTTATGTAAATATAATAATACCACCATTTCATATCTATTCAATGGTTCAAACGAAATTCAATATACTAACATAAAATCTATCCTCTTTCTATACACCATAGTAAAGTAGACCATTTTCATCAATTTTATTTTGAAAGATATTGTCAGTTTTTAAAAAGATATGGTAATATTAAAAAAAGATGTGGAAAGTAAACAGAGCCCTTATGTTACATACAAACTATCAAAAGAGCATATTATTTAACAACTATAATAATAAAATAAAAAAACTTTTAAATTGAAATTAAAAAACTACAAAAAAAAAAATAATAATTGTTATGTTTTATGTTTATTTTTTATTTATTTAAAGAAGGCAGTACGATAAAATTTTAACTCTTCAATACTTTCTTCGATATCTTTTAAAGCACGATGACTACCTTCTTTTTTAGGTGCTTTTTTTAATTCTGTGGGGTACCATCTTCTTGCCAATTCCTTAATGGAAGATACATCTATAATTCTGTAGTGTAAATGGTTGTTAAATAATGGCATCTCCTTCTCTAAGAATTTTCTATCTTGATAAACTGAATTACCTGCCAATGGTGCCTGCTCTTTACCAACATGTTTTTCAATAAAATTAAACATTTCCAATTGTGCTTCTTCAATTGTTATTTTTGAGTTTTTGACTCTATCTGTTAAACCTGACTAAAAAATAAAATAGTAATATTTATTAGAATATGATATTCTTTATAGCTTTACCTTTTTTTTTTTTTTTTTTTTGTTTTTTTTTTTTTAATATTATACTTACTTTACCATGATGATCAATGCACCATGAATTCATTGATTCTAAAACCTCATTAGATCTGTGAATTACGAGTTCTGGTCCTTTCTCAATAATATTTAATTCTGAATCAGTAATAATACAAGCCATTTCCAATATACAATCTTTGGTAATATCCAAACCTGTCATTTCTAAATCCACCCAAACTATTCTTTGGCTACGGTCATCTAATGGTTGTTTATTTGACATTCTATTAAAAATATATTTAAAAATATTATTATTATTATTATTCAATAATTTAAAATTTCCTCTATTTATTAATTTAATCATAACAATTGAATTATGATTTTCCAAAAAACTAACTTTAATACGATTTACAAAATTTGAATTCCAAATATTTATTTATTTATTTATGAAAAAAAAAAAAATTAAATTTTTAAAATTTTAAAAAAAAAAAAAAATAAATAAAAAAAAAAAAAACAAAACAAAACAAAATTTAAAAAAGTTATAATTATTTTATTTATTTCTTAGCATTTTTTGCAACATTGTTTTAAATTTTATCATTATTATTTCATATGTTTGATAAATTTAACAAAAAAAAAAAAAAAATGTCAAAAAAAAAAAATTTTAATTTCAAAAAAAAAAAAAAAAAAAAAAACGACAAGTAATATATCACATAAATAAGATTACAAAAAATAAAATAGGGAATAGGAAATAGAAACAAAAATAATAAAAAATTAATAAAAAAAAAATAGAAAAAAAAAAGAAAAAAAGATAATTTTGTATTAAACATAATATATGAATATAAATAAATAATTATAACCAATCAATTTATTTATTTATTTATTTATAACTAAAATTAATTAATCATGATGGTTAAAATTTTTTAAAAAATAAAAATAAAAATAAAAAAGACATAATAAACTATAATTATAACATTTAAATTTTAATTAAAAATAACCAAAAAAAGTTTTTTTTTTTTTTCTCATATAATCATTTTACACAGGTTTTACATACAGGCATTTTTGTTTATGTAAAAATTTCTCAAGAGAAAAAATCACTAAATTTTTTTTCGCTCAATTTTTTTTTTTTTTTTTTTTTTTAAAAAAATTTTAATTTTTTTTTTTTTTTTTTCTTTTTTTTTCTTTCCTTTTATTTTACAACGTATAGTAACATATATAACACACAATGGGTACATAGACTATCTTACTTTTTTGATTTTTTTTTTTAAAAAAAATATAAACATAAATTCAACACACAAATGAAAAAGAATGAAGAGTAAATAAATAGGACATAATTGATTAAGGAAAAAAAAAAAAGATGGTTGTCAAATAGAAATAAATAAAAAATTACGAAAAAAAAAAAAAAAAAAAAACGAGTGGAAAAAAAAAAATTGTAGCTTTCAAAAAAAATAAATACAGGAAAAAAAAAAATTATTATTATAAATCATAAACCAACCACAGAATGGGATTTTAGAGGATCATCAAAAACAGCATTATTTTTTTTTTCGAAGCTAATCAAATCAATGTCTATTATTTATTTACACCAAAATTTCAATTTGTTCATTCATTATCAAAAAAAAGAAATTGATGTTTATAATTTTTTTAAAAAAAAATAATAAAGGAAAAAAGAAATAATTTATTAACTCTATTTATTTTTTTGACGGATTATAGGTAAAGTTCATGGTGGTTTAAATCGTGCTGGTAAAGTCAGAAACGCTACTCCAAAGAAAGACAAAGAAGAAAAAAGAAAACCAAAAGTTGGTCGTGCTAAAAAGAGAATGTTATACAACAGACGTTACGTCAACGTTGTCGTTGGTTTCGGTAAAAAGAAAGGTTACAACACCCAAAACGTCCCACACGTTGCCTAAACAATTTATTTTTAATAACAATAATATTTAATTAAAATAAAATTGTGTGAAACCACAAAAAAAAAAAAAAAAAAAAAAAAAACCTTTTTAAGAAAAAAGTCACTCTTTTTATTTAAAAAATTCATATTTTCATTTTTTCCTTATTTATTAGTGTTTTCTATTTGTGTTTTTATACTTTTCGTTTTTCATTATTTTTGTAATTTATAAAAAAAAAAATACGAAAAATATTTGTTTTATAAATATATATAATTTATTTTATTATTTTTTATTTAGATTGCCTCTTCTATTAATCAATAATGGTTTTTTCTTTGTTGATTGATTTTGAGATATTCTATATAAAATAACAGTTACTAAAGCAGCAAATACTAAAATTAGTATACTAAGATTTCTATTAGTGGAGCTAACCTTACTTGATCCTCTTGTGATGGCACAACAAAGTAATTGATTTTCGACGTTGGAAATTTCTTTTTCAACATAATCTAAAAATCCGCTTACTTGGGTGGCAATTAATACTAAATCTTGTGAAATTTTATCTCTTTGGAATCTATTTTTTGTATAATAGTAATTCAAATAGGTGTTAGTGGTGAAATTTATATTTATGATGATGATGTTATATAATTATACTAGTACTTACTTGTTTAACTCTTTATTTATTGATAAAAATGATGGTATTAAAACAATTTGATTTTTAATTTCAAATGTAATTTTATCTAAATCGTCATGTAATCTGGCAACTATTGATTTTAAAATTGGTAATTTGTTTGGTGGTGCGTGATATAATCTATCAATTAAAAAGTTACCATGTGATAAAGAGGTATCTTTTATTTCGAAACCTAAAGAGTCCAAAAGATATTTTTGTGTAAATTCAGATACCCTATCAAAAGCAGACTTTAAATTGATCTCTGATGACTGAACACTGGTGATAATAGTATTTCTTATGATACCATCAATGAAAATTTGAGAGATTCTGCTGTTGTTGGAGCTAAAGAAACCGAATGGATGGTGACCAAATCCCCAAAGGAAATTATTAATTAATCTTCCATGTGCTTCACTGTATTTTATAGTTGGCCCCATTAAACCTTGTGATTCAGCAATGCCAGCTATAATGTTTCTATTGGTAGTGGTTAATGAATTAACTTCGACTTGTTTATTACCTTTATAGAGTGTACTATTAAATGAATGATTGGTTTGTAATACAACAATTGCATCTTGGTCACTATGGTTTAAAATAATAGGGAGTTAGTAATTACAATCATTATAAAATTTTAATAGTTTAATAATAAAGATAACAATATTACCTTGAATGTAAATAATATTTATCTAATAATAAATTCGATGGTGACTTTAATAATGAAAACATATAAATTGGTAAAATTTTTGATTTTTGAGAAGGTGTATTTCTTTTTGATTTTTGTAAACTCTCTGGAATTTGAGTGGTT
Source organism: Dictyostelium purpureum (assembly GCF_000190715.1). Taxonomy (NCBI): domain Eukaryota; phylum Evosea; class Eumycetozoa; order Dictyosteliales; family Dictyosteliaceae; genus Dictyostelium; species Dictyostelium purpureum. Next base: position 38,071 of record NW_003519509.1, on the reverse strand, counting down.
TCAGATCCAATGAGACCAGCGGCTAAAATGTCATCTTCAGTTTTTAAACGTAATAAAAGTTCTTTACTGTCAATATAGGATTTGATAATGTTTGTAAAAAGTCCAGTCTTTGGATCCATTTCAAAGCTGGTGTGTGATTTAATTGATTTTGAAAATGCCATCGAGATATGTTTATGTTCATGCAATGAATGTTCAGCAACTACAAAATTAACTTCTGAAAATGGGAATAGTCTTTTTGCTTCACTTTTAATTAAATTTAAGTCCATTAGTTGATCTTGAATTTTGATTTCATCAGTATCTTTAAATATTAATATTGGTATTAAAATTTTTTGAAATAATGGTATATAGTCATATTTAGTGTCAAATAAAAATACATTTTGAATACAATTGATGATAATAGTTGAGATATGTGCAGCAATTTCAATCTAAAATTTAATATGGTTATAAAGTAAAAGTAAGTGAGTATAATGCTCATTTGTGAGTGTGTATGGTGGTATATAGTTTTATTAATATAGTTTTGATTACTTACTGGTGAGGCGCCTTGTAAACTAGTACCACTATAACCTCTACCTAAAAAGTATTCAACTAATCTTGGTATTGAGTCATAGTCAATAGAGCCTTCAGAAATTAGTTCGTCAGAGGATTTGTGTAAAGTTGTACCATATTTCAAAGGACCTGCAGATAAATCTACAACAACAAAACGTCCAGAGCCAACCCAAACTGGTGAAATTACATCTCTGTTATCCATAGTGAATTGATATTTAAATATATTTGAGGGTGTTCTATCTTTTGGGTTTTGAACTTGATATTCTTTCAAAACACGATCTTTATTTGGATTAACAAGTACAACAGTATAGTCACGTGTATTTTTTGGAGTTTTATTAATTTCATTCTCTATAAATGTTTCGATACCTTCAATTGGAACAAGATGGGTTTCACCATCAAATGAAGATTCTTGATTGGTTTCTGATAATGGTTTCATATGAAGTTGTAATAATTGTTCGTACCTTTCTAATGTTTCTTTTGGTGCATTGACAATATTATATTTTAAATCGTAATGAGTTATTAATCTTTTATTTAAAATATTTAAAATATCTTCATTATTGTTATTATTATTATTATTATTATTATTGGTGTTTTCTTCTTCTTCTTCATCATTTTTTAAATAGTTTGATTTTTCGATTGAATGTGAATAATGAATTGGATATGATTCTGTTAATATTTGATAGAGTGAATCTGGTGGCAAACTATATTCGTATGCGCCATTAGAGTCAAAACCAATTAATATAACTTGAATATTTGTAGGCATTCCACCAGGTTCTTCCGCAATTTTATCTTCTATTATATCACCATATACTTTTTGTCCATTATTAAAGTATATTTTAAAAAATACTATGGTAATAATAAATATAAAATTTAAAATTTTCATTTTAAATTAAAATATTGTTTATATTGTTATTTTTGCTATTTAATGTTATAATTGTATTTTAATATTTTTATTTTTATTTATATAATTGTGATGATCATTATTTTATGAAAATAAATTAAAAAAAAAATTAAAAAAAAATTAAAAAAAATTAAAAAAAAAATATTTTTTTTTAAAATAAAATAAAATTAATACAATTATATGATTGTATTACCAAAATAGTCAATCTTTTTAGTGATTTATTTATATTTAAGTTTGCTGTTATGTTTTTTGATTAGTTTAATAAACTGGTAGTACATGGGGTCTAAATTATCAAGGAATTTTGTACTTGTGTCAATTGTAACTTCAATTACCTTCAAGCTGTAAAAGTTGTATGTTTTAGTTTCACCCACATCGCCATTTTCATCATCGTTATTTTGAAGTGTTGTAATTGTGGTTTGAAGTGTTGGGTTCGCACCATTGATGATCAGGCATTCCAAATTCTTAAAATAATCTAAATATAAAACCTTGTTAAACTCTTTGCCCAGTTCTAAAGTCTGTATTCTATTGTTTAAAGGTAAGTCTTTTTCTAATATTTCTTGGTTAAATTCAAAGTCAAATATTAGTTTCTTTAAATTTACAAAGTTCTGTAGAGATAGACACGATAGCTGGGCATTGAAGAATACTGGTAGTGCCAATGCTTCTAATTGTTCTGGGGTATGTTCAAATTGCTTTATGTATCTGTTTATGTTTTCGCATTTAATAAGGGTCTTTGGGTTATTTGACAACACTATTGGGTGTTCATAGTTTGAATTTTTTATTACAAGTAGTTCTACACTGGATGGAATCGAATCTGGATGTATAATTTGACTGAAGCAGCACCCGAAAATAACAGTTTTAAGGTTACCAGACCTTGGTAAAACGTTTATACCAATTGGTTGGTTATAAGAAGCGCCAAAGTTAATGTATTTTAACGAGTTTGGGAATATGTTGTCTTCTATAAGAGGGTAACCAGCGTTATCAAATGATGCAAAGGTACTTTGGAAATTAAGATTTACGAGACCTTTCGGTAGAAGCCATGGTAGCAATCTTTCATTGCAATTACGAAATGATAAGCTTTTCAAACATTTTGGAAGAATTGAAATACCAAATTTATCAATGATGGGTGTGTTATTACCGAGTACGAGTGATGTTATGTTGCTTGTAATTAGTTTGTGTGATAGTTGTTGGTAATGGTATATCTGGTCATTTATTATTAGCGTCGAAATTGAAAGGTGTTCGAGGGATGATGGCAGTGCATTCTCTTTAATAAACGATCTATAGACCCTTAGTGTCAATATCTTTAGCGTTGGTGGCAGTTTGAAGTTAAGCTCTTTGCACTTGATGTTTAAAGAGGTCAAGGATGGTGGCAATTCAAAGTCATTTGGAAGTTCCAGGTCGAAAATACTGTCAAAGTTTAGGGTAAGCAAGCCTTTGGGTAAAAATCCTCTCTTGATTGGGAATTGGTCATTTATAATTTGTAAATGAAAGGTAAGCTCCAGCAACGAGTCTGGTAAAGAGTTTTCGGTAATTGTGTTGTTATTTCTGACGCTGTACGAAAACTTTTTTAAATTTTTTGGTAAAACATCTTGAAGTATTTCAAAAGTGTATCCATAGAGCTTTAGGTCTGTAATGGAGGCTGGTAATGTGTTTGGTGGGATCTCTATAGTGCATTCGTTACCGTAAATACAAAGAGTATGAAGATTGTAGGCATCCTTCAAAATGGACTGGTCGTAATACGATGGTATATGAATAAGTTGTATCCAGCTGGGTATTTTGGCATTAGTTCGGACCATGTCTTTCTTGATGCTGTTATCGATAATTACTTGGCTTAGATATTCCTTGTTTTTGAATTTCAGCAACGACTCTACCGAGTCAAATGTTCTGATGCCAAAAAATATGTTGTAAACCTTCAAATAGTATAGTATTAACTTCCTTAAATAAATATTTTTCCACACTAAATTAAAATATTTATTTAATTTATTTTGATAATTATTTTCATCTTCGAAATTTTCTCTTTTTCTTTTTAATATAATTGGTTGTTCCTTTTCTATATTGTTGTTCATTTCTTTTAAATATATAAGTTTTTTTTTTTTTTATAATTACAATATTTTTTTTTTTTTTTATCATAAAATAATTTATAATAAAAAAAAAATCAAAATTATAATTACTTATTATATATATAAATTTATAATAAAAAAAAAAAATTAAAAAAATAAACACAAAAAAACCACCACCATTATAATATTAATTTAATTTAAATTTAAATATTGTTTTTTTTTTTTTCTTTATTTTAATATTTAAATTTATTTTTAAATCGATTAAATAGGTAAAAATGGACAAAAGAAAAGTGTTGAATATATTAAATCATTAAAAATTACAATATTACAAAAATTGTTAGGGTTAAGTTGATAAACTTCAATTTCATATTGACCACGACATATATACACAAAAAAGTAAGAAGTTAAAATATCAAGATCTTTAGTTTTAATTTTTTTTTTTATTTTTATTTTTTTTATTTTTATTGTGATTTTATTTTTTTTATATTTTTTTTAAAAACAAGATTTTTTTTTATTTTATTAAAAATAAAAATAAAAATATAAAAATATAAAAATATAAAAATAAAATAAATAAATATGGAAATATTAATTATATCAGGTTTATTAATTATTTATATTTATTTTTATTTATTACATTTTCTTCCTGGTAAAGGAGGTATTTTTATACCAATAGGGGGTTTTAAAAAGTATAATGGGTTGGTGTCTAAAGAACATTCAATACTGTATAGGATTTCTACTGGTTATTTTTCAGCTAAATTAAGAAAAGAGTCTAAAAAAAAGGGTGTAAAGTTGTATTATTCCACCGGTTTGATAAAGCCATTGTCAATACTTGATTTTAAAAAGAGCGCTCCACCAAAAACAAGTAAATTTTCATCAAGTGGCCATTTCCTACTGATTACCTCGAGTAGTGCGGAGCCAATTGCGTACAGTATAGATACATTTATTGGATACAGCGATGCCTATGAAATTAATACTGGTGTTACTTTTATTTCAATTTTCGTGTCATTACTATTGTCTTTAATCTTTAATAGCTTCTTAAACGTTTATTTTTCTTTGGTTCCTGTTATATTGTTGGCTTTCTATTTTAGGTATGAAACACAATTATTAAATTAAAAAAAAAAAAAAAAAAAATAATATAAAATAAAATAAAATAATTAAAATTTATTTAATTAATTTAAAAAAAATATTTTTTTTTTTTTTTTTTTTTTTTTTTTTTTTATAAATAATTTTTTTTTTTTTTAAATTTAAAATTTATTTTAAATTGTATAAATTTCATAAATGACAGAAATAAATAATAATAATAATATAGATATAGAAAATAAAGATATAGATAATAATATAGATAATAATGAAGAAAAAAAACCGAATTGTTTATTTAAAAAACCAACCAAACAAAGAAATAATATAAGAAAAAGATCTGATGATCAAATGTTAAATAATAATAATAATAATAACACTGATAAAGAAGAAGAGAAAACAGAAGAAGAGGATAGCGATAAAAATAATAAAAAAAAAGTTAAAATTAATCAATATACAACAAAACAAGAAAAAAAGAATGAATTTTCATTTGGATCAACAGGTGTTGCAGGGTCATCAATTAATTCAGCGGAATTATCAACAACAGAGTATCATAATGAAGAGGATGAATATGAAAACACTGTTTTATCATCAAGAGGTTTGAAAAGAGAAGATATTGAAAAGCAAAAACAAGCAACCAATGATGATGGAATTTATCGTGGTATGGGTTCCTATTCAACATTTACAGAAAAGAAATCTGATCTTTCTTATAAAGGTGGTGGTGTTAAAGCTGGCCCATTAAAAACTATAGCAAACGTTAGACTATCAAGTAGAATCGATTATCAACCAGATGTATGTAAAGATTATAAACAAACTGGCCAATGTACTTTTGGTGATGCATGTAAATTTTTACATGATCGTACTGATTACAAATCAGGTTGGCAAATTGACAGAGAATGGGAAGAAGAACAAAAGACAAAAAAATCAGGTAAAGATACTTCATCATCATCAACTACAGCAACATCGACTGCTGATGAGTTGCCATTTGCTTGTTTTATTTGTAAAAATCAATACGATAACCCAGTAATGACTAAATGTAAACATTTCTTTTGTGAAAAATGTGCATTGGATCAAAATAAAAAAAATAAAAAATGTGCATTATGTGGTGAGCCAACTCAAGGTGTTTTCTCTCAACCAAAAAAAACAATCGACAAATTAATGGAGGTTTCAAAAGCACATTTTAATAATTTAAATAAATAATATAGATAAATTTATTACAGAAATTTATACAATTAAATAAAATAAATAATAATTATAATAAAAATAGTAATAATAACAATAACATTAATAATACTAATGATATAATAGTGATATATAAAGTTAATATAACAACATTATTTTTTTTAAGTTAATTAATTTGATATAGTTTCACTAGATTGAAACTGTGAGTTTATTTTTTTTTTTTTGATTAATTAATTCTTTTTCATTTTATATTTCATATATGGTTAAAATAAATATATAGGACATATATAATAAAAGGATTACTAAAAGAGTAGATCTTTATTTAAAAATTGTTTTAATAAAGTATACAGAAAAAATAAAAATATTATTAGATATTATGGAAAAATAAAATTGAAAATTATTGCTTATGTCATTTAAAAATTCCCATCAACCACAGTCCATTTTTTTTTTTTTTATAGATTATTTTTTATCTTTTTATAACAAAAGATATGATTGTTGGGAGATATAGTAAAAAATATAATTATTATTATTATTATTATTATTATTATTATTATTATTATTATTATTATTATTATTGTTATTATTATTATTATTGTTATTTTTTTATTTTTTTTTTTTTATTTTAATATTTTAATATTTTTTCATTGTTTATATATTCTTCTTTTAATAAATTTAATCAAAATATTTCTTTATTTTTTTATTTTTTTATTTTTTTATTTCAGAAATTAATTATTTAATTTGTAATAATATTGAAATTTTAAATGGCCCAATCATCAATAACATCAAAACATACCCTTCATTCAATTTTCATTGAAGCAAACGTTAAATTAATTTTTTCAAATGATTTAATTCTTTTTAAAGGTGCAACAAAAAAATTTCAAGACCAATTAGATCAAATGAATGTACAATACCCAGATTCATATGTAACAGGTTCTTTATGTTTCTCTATTGATGCATGGAAAAAAGTAACACATATCTCAGTTCCAAGTGACCTTAAATCAGTAAATACACTTTCATTTTTACCAAATGCTAATCAAAGAGATTTTTTTATTCACATTTCCTCCGATCGTTTTGATGTTGCTTTTCAGTTAACACAAGATACAATCAAAAATTTTGGGAATACCATTAGAATCGAGCAAGAGGTACATGGGTTTAGAAGAATAGAAAGCCGTGATTTAAGTGGTTTTATCGATGGTACTGGAAATCCACAAACTGATGTTGATAGAGAAAATACCACACTCATACCACAGGGGCAACCCCATGAAAATGGAAGTTATGTTTTTGCACAACGTTGGATACATCATTTAGAAAATTGGGAACAACAATCAGTGCAATATCAACAAGATACCATAGGAAAAGTAAAAAAAGATAGTGGTTTCATTCCACCAGCCAATCGTCCTGCTAATTCACATGTATCAAGAGTTGGAATTGTTGAAAATGGCACAAGGTTGAAGATATTAAGACAATCTCTTCCATATGGTTTAGCATCTGGTAATTTTATAGATTCAATTATCACACTTAATTTATTTAAAATTTAACTTACAAATTTAATATTTTTATTTTTAGGTGAAAAAGGTTTGTTTTTTGTTGCTTTTACAAATAAATTCCATAATATTGAAGTAATGTTAAAATCAATGTTTGGTAAAACTGATGGTAAACAGGATTTAATATTAAGATTCACTGTGCCAAGTAGTGGGAGTATATACTATGCCCCTTCAAAAGAAGAGTTGTATAATTTATAAATTTAAATAAATTATTTATAATTTTTATCTGCTTTTTTTTGAAATATTTCTATATATTTATTAATTATTTGTTAAATTTTAACAATATAAAAATATATTATTATTTCTTTAAAAATATAATATTACCCCACCCCATAAAAATTTTTTTAATTTTTATCATTATTTTATCTAGTTTTTATTTTTAATTTTTTAGGTTAAAAGACATTAATAATCTTTTCTATAAATATCAAATAAGAATCAATGAATTTGGATCTTTTTCTTTTTTAATAAACCTCATATTATCAGAGGGAGTTATTTTATATTGTATTGGAATTTAAAATATAAAATAAATAAAAATATTTCTTTCCTTCTAAGGAAAAAAAGAAATATAATTATTTGTGGTGATTAAGATTTTTTTTTTAATATTTTTTTCTCTTTTCCTCATATGATTGGGTTCTTTATTAAAGTATAAATTTCTTTAACAATAAAATATTATAAACCCACATTATATCCCAAAAAATAAAATATTAACTATTTTTAAGATTTTAGATTTTAAAATTGAATACAAAAGATTATTATCTTTTAAAATTAAAATTTTTATTTATATTTTATTTTATAATTTTAATTTTTTTTATATTTTTTGTAAAATTTTACACTATTTTAAAATCATTATAAAAACCATTGTTTTTTTTTTTAATTGTTTTTTTTTATAAATTTAAAATATAAAATAATAATTTATAAATTTTATAAAATGGCACAATCATCAGTTTTATCAAAACATGTTGATTATTCAATTTATTACGAAGCAAATATTAAATTAATGGTACCTAATGATTTAATAGTTTTTAAAGGCGCATTAAAAAAATTTCAAGATCAATTAACTTTATTAAATACACAGTTCCCAAGTTCATTTATTACAGGTTCAATTGGTTTTAGTTGCGATGGTTGGAAGAAAGTCACTACAATGCCCCCACCAGTTGGATTGGTTTCAGCAAATACATTTGATTATATTCCAAATACAATACAAAGAGATTTGTTTATACATATATCAGGTGAACAATTTGATGTTGTTTTTAAGGTAGCACAAGATGTTCTCAATTATTTTTCAAATACAATTAAAATTGAACAAGAGGTACATGGGTTTAGAAGAATTGAAGATCGTGATTTAAGTGGATTTATCGACGGAACATTAAATCCATCCATAGATTCAGATAGAATCAAATATGGACTAGTGCCAGAAGGACAGCCACATGAATATGGTAGTTTTGCTTTTATCCAACGTTGGGTTCATCATTTGGAAAGCTGGAACCAGCAATCCGTCCAATACCAACAAGATACAATAGGAAGAATGAAAAAAGATAGTGCTAATATCCCTGTTGACCAACGTCCTGCAAATTCACATGTAACAAGAACACAATTAATAGATGAAGTTGGTGAAAAGGTAAAAATAGTAAGACAATCATTGCCATATGGTTTAGCATCAGGTAAATATTTTAATCATTAAATTATTAAATAACTCAATGAAAATATTTTAATTTTAATAATTTTATTCATTTAAAAAAATAGGTGAAAAGGGATTATTTTTTGTAGGTTTTAGCGGTAGAATACATTATTTACAATTGTTGTTAGAATCAATGTTTGGTAAGCGTGATGGAAAACAAGATCTAATATTAAAATTTACTCTCCCAGTTAGTGGATCTCTCTATTTTGTTCCCTCACTTAATGAGTTACTAAACATGTAACAATAACAACAGAATTCATAATATTATTTGACTATGTAAAATAAAAATAAAAATAAAAATAAAAATTAAGTAAATATGGGGTTTTTAATTTTTTATTTTTCTTTAGTGTTTCTATTTATTTTTTATAAACCATTTTTTATATTTTTTTGTGTTTCTGAATAGATGTGTGGGATTTTAAATTGTTTCTAAAAATAAAATAGTTTTTCGGGGGAGGGGTGAAATAAAACAAATCAAATAATATACATTAAATTGAATTTAGCTGTATTTTTTTTTTTATTATTGTCATTTTTTTGTCATAATGTGGGTGAATTGTTTTCTTAATCTTTGTTAATTTCCACCAAAATGGAAATTAACAACACACTTACCACTATTTAAAGATAAAAGATTTTTCAATTAAAAAAGGAAAATGGGTTTTTTTTTTTTTTTTTTTTTTTTTTTTTTTTTTTTTTTTTTTTTCTTTTTCTTTTATTTAAGTTATTTATTATTTTCTAAATTATCAAATAAAATAGAATTTGTTTTAATTTATTGTTTAATTTTTATATTTTTAATTTGTTTTTTTATGGCGCAATCTTCAGTTTGTTCAAATAATTTTAAACATTCAGTGTTTATTGAAGCAAGTATTAAATTCAAATTTCCAGATGATAAAAAATTATTTAAAGATGCTCTTAAAGGATTCCAAGATGAATTGGATCAATTATCAGTTCGATACCCAGAATCATTTATAACCGGTTCTTTGTGTTTTTCTTGTGATGCTTGGAAAAAAGTTACAGATTTACCAATGCCAGATGAGTTAAAGTCATCTAATACTTTAACTTATATACCCAATGTAAACCAAAGAGAGTTCTTTATTCATATATCTTCTGTAACTTTTGATGTAGCCATTAAATTAGCACAGAATACCCTAAAGAATTTTGGTAGTATTATAAAGGTCGAAGAGGAAATTCATGGCTATAGAAGATGCGAGGAGCGTGATTTTAGTGGTTTTGTAGATGGCACAAATAATCCACAAACAGTACCAGATAAAAGTCAAGTTTCATTAATACCTGCAGGAAAACCACACGAAAATGGCAGCTATGTATTTGTACAACGTTGGGTGCACCACTTGGAAAACTGGGACCATCAATCATTGCAATACCAACAGGATTCAATCGGAAGGTTAAAAAAAGATAGCGGAAGGATACCACTAGAGAAACGTCCTACCAACTCACATGTATCAAGAACCCAATTACTAGAAAACAATGAAAAGGTCAGATTAAACAGAGCTTCTTTGCCCTACGGTGCAGCATCTGGTGAAAAAGGTTTATTCTTTGTATCGTTTAGTTATAGATTCCATTTTATTGAATTAAATTTACAATCAATGTTTGGAAAGCTCGATGGGCAACAAGATTTAGTATTGCGTGTTTCTGTTCCTGTTAGCGGTAGTATCTATTTTTGTCCCTCCAAAGAAGAGTTATTAAATATGTAATCTTTAAAACTAAAACTTTTTTTTTTTAGAAATAAAAAGAAAAAATAAAAATATAAATTTCTTTATTTTACAAATAATAAAACTTTATTTCTTTTTTTTTTTTTTAGTTTTGGATATTATAGAATGGTGTAGAGTAGTAGTTATTGTAATTAAAATTTCCATTATAGTTTGGTATATAGACATACATTGGACTAGTGTTGGTGTTATTACTGTTATCACTTATACTGGTATTTATATTATTATCAAAAGAAGTGTTATTAACATTTGGTAGCTGTTGTTGTTGTTGTTGTTGGGTTTGTTGTATTTGTAATAGCTGTTGGTTTATAATTGGAGATTGGTTTGTTGGGGTAGAGTTATTGGAGCTATATAAAAAGGTATCAAATGGGGTTGGTGGAATAAAATATTGAGATGGTGTGTATGGTTCAACAGTTTTATTTGATATTGAGCCTTTAAAGTTTTCATTAAATTGTTTAAATTCACTCTCGTTACCTTCTTCATCACTTTCTTCATTATCACTATTAATAGAATCATCACTACAGTTATTGGTTTCTATATGAGTGGAGTTGTTAAAGTTATTATAATCAATATTGATATTGTTAATATGATTTGTATTATTCATATTATTATTATTGTTAGTGTTATTATTATTGTTGTTAATATGATGATTATCATTATTGTGATTTTGATTAATAATCATATTATTATTATTGGTTTTATTTTCTTCTAACCTTTGCTTTTTACTTTTTCTATAATTCCAAGTTTTTCTTATTTTATTTTCTTGAAAGTTACCTTTGTGGCCATTTCCATTGGTTTTTGAAACCTTATTATATTTGTTTGATCTTTCTAAGACATTGTGTTTTAAAATGCTCTGAAAAAAAAAAAATTAAAAAAAAGTTTTTGAAAAAATTAATAAAAAATTAAAAAAATTAAAAATTAAAAAAAATAATTATACTTCTAATTTATATATAGCTCTAAATTTGTTAATTGATTTCCACATAGCTATAATGTTATTTTTATTTGACATTGGGAAAACTGAAAAATCACCAATAATTGATTCTAAATGATTAGAATCCAACTCCATACCTTTGAATTCTTCAGTACTTTTTAAGTCCAAAACTATCTTATTTTTCACTTCTTCAGATAGCTTATTAATTTTCCATTCTTGTAAAACTATCAAATAGCACATAAATGGAACCTGTGAGTTTGATAAATCATTTAAAATATTTGCTTCTGATTTTCTTTTCATTGTGTGGGTGTGCTAAAATAAAATAAAATAAATAAATAAATAAATAAATAAATAAATAAATAAATAAATAAATAAATAATAAATAAATAAATAAATATAATGAATTATGTTTTAATATTAATAAAAGTTGAGCTTTGATTTAATAATGTAAAAAAAAAAAAAAAAAAAAATTATAAAAAAAAAAAAATTATAAAAAAAAAATCCAATCATACACAAAAATCAAAAAAATATCATTAAAACATATGTTTTAATATATAATTAAATTGGTGTTTTTTATATACTAAAATACATATTTTTATAATATTATATTAAAAATATATCGTATAAAGCTATTGTATTACAATAGTTATTAATTTTATTTATTTTTTATCTCGAATTTAATCTAACGATATCATCTAGTTGTAATTCTTTTGCTAACTCGATCCTTAAATTCTTATCTATTATTACATTTTGAATAATGTTTCTAATATTTTGAATTTTGCCTGTTTTTGTATCAGTTTTATACTAAATTTAAAAAAAAAAAATTAGACATATATTCTTTTTTATTATAATATTATTAATAAATAGTGATATAACTTACTCTTTTAACTAAATCAATATATAAATTGTTTGAATATGAAAAATAGGAGATGTATTCATTTAGGTAACTAAGGTTACCATTAACTATAACTTGTAGGAACAAAACATTTATCCATTCAGAGTAAGCATTTAAATTATAAGCATTGGCAATAATTAAAGCCTCCTTAAAGAATGGTCTTTGAATTAGTATAGATTTGGCTTCGGCTGGTTTTAAGTTGATAATACGTTGTTCAGGAGATTTAATTTGAAGAGCAATAAGAGCACCCATAGAGATACATGATTGAGCGGTACGCTGTGAACGTTCTTTAGAGTAGTTATCAGCAGCATCTAAAAAGTCTTTCATTGATAATAGTAAATCTTGTTTATTTGAATTGGTATTTAAAGATTTACCATCTCTTCCAATGGATTCTAATCTGGTTTTGGCTTTTTGTTCGTGTGATAGTGCAATTTCTCTGTACATGTTGAAACGAAGGAATAACATTTCAAGTTTGTCGTGGTACAATGGTTGCTTCTTTAAGAGGAATGAATGAAGAGCAAGTTTTAAACCGTTTTGATCTTCGTGTTGATGGATTTTCTTTCTTAATAATAGTTCAAAGTTGTTATGTTGAAGAAGGATTTCTAAAATTGCTTGAAGTTCGTTATAACATTGCATACCAGTAACAAGACGTACTAATAATTTGTATTTGTTGGCTTCTGCATAATAGTTGATTCTAGATTTAACGATGTTTAATACCAAAATGGTACCATCAACACTACAAGCAACTACAAAACAAAAATGAGCACGTACAAATAGTTCGACTTCAGCATCCATACCGATTGGTGATGCTAGTTTATCAGGATTACCAATATTTCTATTGAGTGTTGGTGATACATAGCTGCCCATACCGCTATTGTTGCTAAACATTACTGGTGAGCTCTCCACTGAAAAGTACAAGTCATGGTTTATACGTGTTGCCTCAATTAATTTCATACCAAATGCAAATGGATCTCTACCAATTCTAATGTATTCGTGGAATTCTTCTGATGACCAATTTGGATCAATACCATTTAATGAAAATTGTTTTGTGGAATCATCAGATAATGATAATGATGACATTAATGAACCGCTTCCATATTGAGTAATGATAGTTTTGGCGAATAGTTCTGCTAAAATTTCATTGATTTTCATAATGTCTAAATGATTGGTATTGATGTACGATTTGATTAAACGGAAACAATCTTTTCCTAACAATAGTAATTGATTTAAAATATCGTATGGATTTGAAAGCAAGAGCTCTGAATAGCTAATCGATAGTTTTTCGGATACATTGAATTTGGTAATGATTGATTTAGCAGCTCTTTTGGTTAATTGGCAGCATGCAGAGAGGTTCTCTAAAACCAATAAAATATTTTCAGTTGTAATTTCAAAGCTTGTTGATAATGATTGGAACCATTTATTAAAATTAAAATCACGGTTTAGTTGGTCAAGTAAATCTGATGGGAAGCCGTTAGGGTTTGGTGATGTGGATCTATTTGCAATATTATACATCAATGATATGACGTCATATTCAAAAGATTTGTAATTAAATTGTTGAGCAATTTGTTCGGCTTGTGGCATTTGATCAGAATTTAATAATTTGGCAATTACATTATCTAAAGCTTTTGGTTCTAATTGAATAGATTTAATTGGTGAAATAAATGATAAACCATCCTTACTAAATGAACTTGATAATGGTCCACTAAAGTTATTGTTATTGTTATTGTTATTGTTATTGTTATTGTTGTTGTTGTTGTTGTTGTTGTTGTTGTTGTTGTTGTTATTTAAATTATTAATTAAATGAGATTGTAAATAATTATGGTTTTGTGGTGATGGTTGTTTTTTCTTATTATAATCTTTTAATGGTGATGATTCATTATCAGTTGGGGATGAGGATAATGATGAGGATGGGGATGCTATAGGTGATGTAAAATATGATAAAAGATTTTGACTACTTGTATTTTGTTTTGAATCTAATGAGTTTCTATTGGAACGTTCACGATAACGACGACGTAATTGTAATGGTGATGATGAGTAATCATCATCTTGACCATCATCATAATTGCCTTCATTATCGTCATTGTCTTTATTCATTATTTGATCTTCTTGATTCGATATACCAACAGATAACAATAATATTTGCTTTCTTAAATCATCAATAAAAGTTTGGGTGATGATTGATTTGGTTGGAGTTGCGGATATAGCATTACCATAGTTGAATGATTCGTGTAAAGCTTTTTCAAACCATTCTACAGCCAAAGACAATAAAAATACCTTTTCATTGCTTGGAGCTATATTATTACCACGATTATAAAATATTTCAGCAGCTATTCCAGGTTTACATTTATGTTGAATGAAATATTGTTGAGATTTCTTCCAAAGATTGATTCTTTCGGCTTCAATTTCCCAAAGGCAACCTTGTTGATAATGATTAATTAAAGATTCTACTTCAGCTACAGTTACAATATCTTTATCCAAATTATTCTCTTGAGAGTAGGTACGAGCCTCCTTGAAAAGACCTTTTTCTATTAAATGTTGAACAATAATTTTTGGATCCATATGAATGTTTTTATCTTGAATCATTGTTCTCTTTAGTAAATGAAGTGTAGAGTATAATGTTGAAAATGTATTTGATATTCCAGATCTATGAAGAATATCAATAAAATGTTCACGTTCGTACGATGAAAATAAATCTAACAATCCTTCAGAAAGTTCAACGACCATTTTCTTTACAGTTGATTTTGTTTGGAAATTTGGATGTTGTAATGATTGATCTGCTGACATACTATAGGAATCTAAATCTCTAATAAATACCTTTAAGCTTTCTTCAGATTCTTCAAATCTATATTGATAGAATTGGTTAATAAACTTGAAATAGTTTATTAAAATATTATTTGGTAAAAATATTTTGAAACCTTGTAACAATATAAAAGTTTTTCTATTTTGAATAATATATTGAATTGAGTTAATTAAATCATCCTGTATTGTTAAATAAAATAATTAGTATATATGTTTATATAAATTTCTATATCAAATAAAATAAAATTTAACTTACATTTGAATATTTTTTGATATTTGGTGCAACGTGGTGATCTAAAGAGATATTTAAAGCATCCAAGTCAAAATCAAAACTATCCTCGACTGTAACTTTACCAGAAAGGAATTTGGAAAGGTTTGGAGTTGAAACACATAACCATGTAACTAAGCATTCAATAGTTGAGCTATTGTTATTACTAGATGAATCATCGCTACCATCAGTATTTATACAGTTTGCAATTACAGCCAATAATGGTCTTTTGCTATTGGTTGCATTATATAAAAGATAGTTTCTTGGATTATTTGAACGGAATGAAGATAGTACAAAGCCAATGATATCATTATTTAGTTTTGATTCTTCAATTGGATAATATTTCATTGATAATTTTAATAGTTCAGATTGTTCAATAGCACTATTGGAGTTGGTATTGATATATTGTCTTTTTCTTTCATTTGAAATTTGTTCGATAACCAATAACAAGTGGGATCTTATACCATTATTTGAAATTTTAGTGTAAATGATATCTTTAATTTGTAAAAGTGGGAATTCTTGGATTTGAGCTTGGTAAATAAATTCTAACCAATTACCTTGACCAGCTAAATATTCAAGTTGTTTGGTAAGTTTTGGAATAGCATGGCATTGGCAGAATTTGGATAAAAGATACCAATTGTTGTTTAATAAAACATCTGATAATGGTTCGTCAACACTAATTGTGCTTTCAAAACGGCTGATGATTCTGTGAATTGCTGTAACTGGTGATGGAAATGGTGATACATTATCGTTTGCACTATTTGTAATTGTGGTTAATAAAGAATCTGGTGTGGGGTAAAGGGAAAGCAAAAGATTTATAGTTTCACATTGGAATTGATTAAATTGATTATATCCATCATATGATTCATTTAAAGAGTTGGTAGATGATAAAAGGCTGGGTGATGATAAATTTGGTGTGTTGGGTGCAGTGTTGGATGGATAGTCGAAAATACGTTGGATTATTGATACATCAGTTCTAATCATTGTTGCATATTCAAACATTTTGCAAAGATCCATTAATGATATGGCAGAGGATACAGAATTCTTTTGATTTATTCTCTTTATTGCAAATAATCTAATTAACCAACCAATAAGATTTCTTTGTTCTTTATTTGAGAATTGAATTTCACCATTTTCGTTGCTGGTTTTGCCATTAATCGAGTTTAATGATTTTAATAAAACATTATATGCTTTCATTGGACGTCCTTTTTCTAAATAATAAAATATATCTAAACGATCTAAATAACCTTCTTTAAATGATTGGGTGCTGAAATCACTTATGAGTAATTTTTGAGAGTCTTGTTCAATTGAGCCAAATAAATGTGATAAATTAAACATTGAGTTGCTGTCAATTAATTCTGATAAAGTAATATCTTGTTTTGATGATATAATATCACGTGGTTTAATTTTAGCTTGTTGTTCTTGTTTCTGTTGATTTTGCTTTGATAGGCTATCCAAGATTTTAAAAGTGGTTGGGTATTGCTTTCTAATTTTCATTAAAAGTTGTTTTGAATTGAGTTTCAATCCTTGATCTGTGATACCACATAATAAATCTTTAAATGTTGCAGGTGAATAAATCATGGCGGATAATGCAAGCAATGTTCTGTTTGGGAAGCTCTTTACTACACCATTAATAATTGAATAAAATGTGTTCAATTGATCTTGGATACTTGATGCTTTATCAAATTCTGATAAATTTATTACTTTTGGTATTACTAATTTAGGTTGGATAATATGGTGATCTTCATATGACTCTTCTTCGGCTTCGCTACTGCTTGTAAATTCATTGCTAGAATGAACAGGGTTATATTGAGAGTCTTGTTTTTGTTTATTAAGTATTGTTAATAGATTAACGAGATTTGATTTAACATAGTCAACTTTGGTGCGTGATTTGAATAATAGTAATAATTGGGTTTGTAAATCATCCTTAACAATATCAGAGTCAAAGTCGATATTTAATTTCTTTCTATCGTTGGAATTCTTAGCTAAACGGTAACAATCTAAATAGCTTGATAACAATAAATATAGTTTATTCTTGATTGAAAACTCAATAAAAAATTTGTGGAAATCGAGTTGCATTGGATCTTCATCAATACTATCTAGTCCTTGAATTGGCAATATTTGGTTTAATGGATATTGGTGTGATTTAAATGAGAATTTAATTGATTCATCTGTACTATTGCTGTTGTTGTTAATGCTTAATGCTTCATCTAAACGGAACTCTGGGAATAATAAATGATTATAGGCTAAACGTTTCATTAAAATATAATTTCTATCCTTTTGAACAATATATGAGTTGATATTTGTAATGTGAAACCATGGTAAAATTTCAATATCAGTTAAGAAGATTCTATTTCTTGCTAAGTGATTCATGAATAAATCTCTAACAAATGGTGTTGCTATCTTTAATGCACTAATAATTGAATTATATAATAATCTTTCTTCTTCATTATCTTCTTTTGATGTAGAGTCATTATTGATATCTTGATTTTGTTTTTTTAATTTTAAATTTTCAAATTTTGATAAAATTAAGTTTCTTAAATAATGAATGTCTTTGGAGTTTAATGAATTGATCCAATCTAAAATTGATTGATATTGATTATGAGAAATTGAATGGTATAGTTTTGAAATGGTATTTCTTTTATCGACTTGATATTTTTTATCCAATAATATACGCTCTTTGGTGTCAGTGGACCATTTTGATAACCAATTTAAAGTGTAATGAGAATAACCATCATTCGATGAAGCTAATGGACTATTTGGGTCATGATTACTGGTTAGTGAACTACTAAGTGAGTGAGTATTGGTGTTTGTTGGTGGTGGGTATAAAATAATACGATTACGATAGCCTGTAGGAGTTTGTGGTGAAACATTGGATGATGACATTGGAGAAACACCCCCTCTAAGGAAACCACTGCTATATACATTTGTTTGTTGCGATGAGACATTACCATGAGTAATCACTTGGAAACCATAATAGTGCTCAGTGTCTGGTAAAAAGTCATCGATCTCTTGGCAAAATACCTTAACATCATCATCAGTTAATAAATCGAATGGTACAATTGGGTTATTATTATAATATGGTTGCAATTGTTGTGATTGTTGTTGTTGTTGCTTCAACTGAATTTGATAATGTTGTTGTAGTTGACGCTGTTGTTGAATGAGTAATGGTGGTTTAGATTCGTTTAATGGTCTCCACTTGAAAGATAGCCTTGAGAACTCACGATGATAAGAGAAATTTGGATATAGAGAGTCCAATTTACTACGGAAATCAATTAGTTCTAAAATCTCTGGAGTAAAGAATGATGGATCTTTAACCATTGGGTGTGATACTAAAGCGTCTAACAAAAGATTTCTAATATTTCTACGAGTAGTGTTAAAAGCTAATTGTTTTAAATTTGGACTGACTGGCGAACCAATGGTTTTTAATAATTTAATGGCAACCTCTAATTGATCTTGGCTTACTGCTTGGTAAACAAAACATGATGATATTTTTTGAACATCATCAAAAGTAAATGGCCCAATGGGTGAGATGAATTTAAGTGATGATGAGGATGAAGTTTGTTGCAATTGGTACTGCTTAAGTGTATTTGAAATAGGTTGTTGGTATAATACACCCTTCTTTTCACGCTTCCAATTGATATAGGATATCAATGTTGAAAGATTTCCTGAATTTAATGATTCTTTAATAATCTCTAACTCCTCCATTCTTTCCCAACGATCCAATAAGCCAGATGGGAACCATGTTGACATATCATTCATTTGCTTTATCATTAAATCACCTGTTTGACCATTATATGGGTTACTATAAGAGTTTTGATGTTTTCTTTTTGGAACTAATAAATCTTGTTTTTCTTTTTGGAATAATCTAAGAGCTTCTAAAATTTTTGTAAACAATAGTAAATCTTGGATTGGTGTGGTTGGTTTTTGATCATTGTTATTAGCATTAGTTTGATCTGATAGTGATAATAAAGAATTTAATGTATAATAGGCTGAAGATTGATGTGAAGTTGATGGTGAAGATGCAGAAGATGCAGAGTCTAAATATACAGAACTGGTACCAATTGAACCTGAGACCATTATTTGTGCTGTTGATCCAATAATATTACCGCTACTTAATGGAGTTGTTAAAGTTTCTGTCCAATTAATATTATTAATATGATGATCGCTATCACTATTATTTTCATCATTTTGTTGTTGTTGCTGTTGATTATTTTGTTCTTTTAATGACTGATGTACCAATGATGCTCTATCTTTAATGATTAAACCAATAAAATTCATGGCTATGTGTAAAAGTTCATTTGTAAAAGATTCGTTGTGGACATTAGAATTTGCAGCATTTGCAGAATTCTCCAAAATGATATTGATTAATAAACGACTACCAATTAATTGTTGATCATAATCTAAACTACGTAAAGCTGGTTCAACAACATCCAATTGACGATACTTAAGACCTAGGTGTAAAGCATGAATTTTAAGATCCCTTTTGTTCCAGTGATTTAGAGAACATAAATGGTTAGCACTTTCTGCACCTTCCAACATAATTAAATTGTTTAAAATTAATTGTTGATTTGTATCAATTAAAATTGCTTGAATTCCATTTTCTGTAAAATAATAAAATGATTGATCCAATAATTTGATTGTCAATACTCTTTCACCTTCAATAACCTTAACTGATTTTCTATCGATTCTAATACGGTCAAATAAATAATATTCAGTTTTAAACTCTTTGAATTCTTCGTTACTGTTGCTGATATTATTGCCACTATCTTCACCATTAGTACTAGGTTTGCTTAAAATTTTATAATCTACTTGGTAAACTATTAATTTTGGTGTAATAAATAATTGGGTATTGATTGGTTTTTTATCTTGACTATTCATTGGTAAAACTGGTATTATTAAATTATAGGAGCTATCGTCTAATTGTTTTTGAAATTGTTGATAAATTTGTAAATTATTGTTACTATTGCTTTTAATAATTGATGATGTGTTTAAAACTTCACCATTATTATTACTTGTCATTTCTTTAAAGTTTGTCAAGTCATCTGAAATACTAGCAGATTTACTTAAAGATCTATTTAATACGAATGAGTTCTCCCTTGATAGTCTACCAGTTCCCAAGGATGATGAGGAATAAACACCAATTGATTGATTCATAAAATTACCACTGATGCTGAATCCATTAGATGGATATGATACTGACTTTTTTGGTACCCAATGAGCCAATTCACCAAATTCTAATTTATTATCATCCAGCTTTAATTTACTTTCGGTTGTTTCGTACCAGTGATATTGAAAAACTTCATTCTTATTATTAATATCTTCAGCATTTGAATATAATTCATCCTCAGAATCTTCCTCTTCGTCATATTCATCATCTGTATCGTTAATTAGTAAAGATTGTTGCTGTTGTTGTTGATGTTCTGAATCGGTATCTGTATTATCTTGATTACTATAACCACTATTCTCTGCACTAATATTGATTCTTTCTTTATTCAATTGTTCTTGTTGTTCTAACATATCTGATGAAATAAAAGCTGATGGGGAAAATATATCACATTCGTCGTCAATTTTATTTGTATTGCAATAATTGACCAAGTTGGAAGTTGTGAATATACGAGTTGGTGTATTTAAAAAACTAAAATCTAAGGAAAGGACATAAAGCTGATCGATTTGATTTCTTTTTATAACAATTGACATTAAATCGAATGGAATTGAAAAATCAGTAATCTCTAGCGATGCTGTAGTGCTCGTAATATCATAGTTTATAAAGCTTCTAGTTTGAATGATACCTCTCTTCTTTCCATTAATATTCCATATATCTAATTGACCATTAATTTTATTCATTACAAACAACCATTTATCGACGTATCTATATATATACTCCTTATTATTTTCACTTTCCTTACTAATATCTTTAAAAACTTCTCTTGTTGAATAACCTATAGATAAATTAAATCTTCTTTGAATAAAAAATATATAATTATAGTTATCAACTTGTTTAATCTTTAATAAAGCAATAATATTTCTCTGTACCAATAATATTAAATTTCCTTGATCATCACTTGATATAATTTCGATATCTTTATTAAAAAAATAAAATGTTAATAATAATTTTTTATTTTGAATAGATATTGATTTTTTTAATATAATATAAACTTACCAATTTCATTTTTATTTTGTGGAATATTTAAATTTAATTGTTCCAATATCTTTTCATATGGCAATATAAAATCGTGTAATAGATAGTTTTTAAAAGTTTTGATGACTGTAGATTGTGCTTGTTGTGAGACTGGTTGAATTATTGGTGATATAATACATAAAACTTTAGTTAGTTTAATATCATTGATTTTATTATTAACTGCTGAACTACTACTATTATTTAATGACTGTTGATTATTTCTTTCTGAAACTGGTGATTGGTTACCTGATGTGCTAAAGCTGCCACTATTATTTTGTTGTGTTAAATTTTTAAAAATTGATAATAAATGTAATGTTTTTTGATTTTTATCTAAAACTACTAAATGTGATGGTGTTATTGTATTATCATTATTTGTATTTGAATAAAGTGATACTAATTCTCTATGGATTTTAGGCGATACCCAACCATATTGATGCACACTCGAGATATTTTCAATTTCAATTCTATGTTCATTTTCTGATTGTTGCTGGTAAAATCTTAAAATTTGTAAATCCTTGTCTAAATATTCTTTATAAAAACCATAGTTGTGATGGCTGGAGCCATGGTGATATCCGCTATGTTGGTGACCTCCATTGTGATATTGTTGTTGCTGCTGACTATTATTTAAAACAGAGTTAAATAAAAATGCGGATGTCGAAGATGAAAAAGAGGAAGATGCTGAAATCGATGAAGATGGTGATGAGTTTGCACTATTATTATTGTTATTACTACTATTATATATGGATGTTAAAACTAACTTATTTGATTTTACTGTAAATGCAATATAGTTTAGGTCATTTGATAATTTGCAATCAATAGATTCCTTATTCTCTTTAAATAATTCGTAGTAATTGCTATTCCCTTTATATATACTAGAATGATTATCTTTTTTAAAATTTCTTAATATAACTGATAATGTTTCCATTCTGTTTTTTTTTATCTTGATTAGTTAATTGACTCAATTATTAATATATTTATATGATTTTTTAAAAAATTATAAAACAATTTATTTTATAGTTTATACTCCACACAACAATACTCTTTTTGTGTGGATTTATATAATACTGGTTGTTATTATTATTATTATTATTAATAAGACAATGAAAAATATATTTAATAAATACAACAAGTATACAATTGCGCTTTGTAACAAGCAAATTATTATAAAAAATTAAAAAATAAAAAATTTTATAAAAAATGAAAATTTTTTAAAAAAATCAAAAAAATATTTTTTATTTTTTTATTTTTTATTTTTATATTTTTAAATAATGAGTTATTAAGGGATTTGTTTTAACTATATTTGTTTAATCATTTTACAAATAATCCTTAATGAATAAATAAAAATAAAATAAAATAAAAAAAAATTAAAAAATTAAAAAATTCGATTTTTATGTGAACTAGATTCAAATTTATAAATATTTTTTTTTTTATCAAATTAATTTCTTTATTTGTTTAATCTAATTCCTTTTTTATGATTAATATTTTGTTTAATATTAACCCTTTTCAAAAGAGGACACCAGTTTTTTTTTTTTTTTTTTTTTTTTTTTTTTTTTTTTTTAGTTTTTTTAAAAATATTATTTAATTTTATTTTTTTTATTTTTTCTTTTTAAAATTAATTATCCAAAAAATCTTTATTTAACTTTTCCGACATCTTATTTTTTTTTCTTTTACAATAATTTTTTTTCATAGTTTTGTAGTTTTATTTTATATGTAATAAAATTAAATAAAAAAAAATGAGATATATCATCATTTTTATTTTATTAAATTTAATTTTATTAACCACAGCTTTTACACATCACCACCATGATGGTGATAGTTCAAGCGATAGTGCCGACAATAGTGACAGCAATGGATATCCATCTTTCAAATCAGGTGATATTTTAATTACAGATCCATCAGCACTTTATCCATCCACAGTTTTCGAATTTACAACCGACGGAGACTCTGTATACAATTACTCAACACAATTAGAAAAAGTAATAGAATTAAAGTTTTACCACAATTTAAAAAATATTAATATTTATTTTAATCAATAACAAAATAAAATAAACCATTATAGGATCCTTCTACTACATGTTTTCCAGTTGATATAGGATTTTTAGATGATTCAACTTTATTATTATTAGATGGTTTTCAAGGTATTTTTTATTCATCAATGGATGGAAAAGTAAAGGGTATTTGGAATAACTTATCACCAAAAACTGCAAATCTACCAGGTTGTAGTCAAAGCAAATTAACAGTTGACAATGTCAATAATTTAATTTATGTTGCAAGTTCTAATTTGAATTGCGATTATAATTATGTTCCAGGTATTTTTGTTTTAAGTATGGTAAGTATGCATATGTAGATAGATGGATACTTTATATTCAATATTAATTGTTGTTTTGGTTTTTATAGGAAGGTAAATTGTTATATACACTCGAAAATAGTGAATTTAACACAACCACAGGTATTTATGGTGATAGCAATGGTAATATTTGGATTACAGACATCAATGAAATTTTTATTTATAATATCAATCAAAAAACATATAAAACCATTGACCCAATTGGCAAAGATAAGATTGCTTACAATGGTATCATTATTGAAAACAATGATGTATATGTTAGTGTTCCATCCTATCAAGGTGATATGATCGTTCAGTTAAATTTGGACGGTAGTTTGGTTAGAGCAATTAAAATGATTGGTTATTTCGATGGAACTACTTCAGGTTACCCAAGTTCTTTAGCATTAACAAAGAATCATATCTATGTCGAAGTACCATATGCTTCAAAAAAAGAAAAACCACCAGGTTCATCAAGCTCAGGATCAGACTCTGATTCATCTTTTGAAGGTTATTTCGAATTCGAGCTTAGTTCAAATTCACAAAAAGTAGATGTTGTTCAAGCTTACGAATTAGCAGATGGTTCATTCTACAAATCTTGGGGTGGTCATAGCTGCAAAGAAGAAAATATTTTATGTATCCCATATAGAGGTTTTGTTATAGTTCCATAGGGTTAAATAAAAATCCA
This sequence comes from Dictyostelium purpureum, assembly GCF_000190715.1. NCBI lineage: Eukaryota > Evosea > Eumycetozoa > Dictyosteliales > Dictyosteliaceae > Dictyostelium > Dictyostelium purpureum. Next base: position 13,280 of record NW_003519509.1, on the reverse strand, counting down.
ATAAACAAAAATAAAGAGGTTCATTCTTTTTTTTTTTTTTTTATTAAGTATTATTTTTTAATTATTACACAAGTATTAAACAAAAATTTTATAAAGCGTTTTAATTTATTTTTATAGTTTATTATTATTTGTGATTCATAGATTCATTAGCTCCATCTTTGATGGGGCAAAATAATATGAACCTGACACTGGAGTGGTAAAAGCTAAAACTCTATCTTTTTTACCATCGAGTTTACCAAACATTGATTCTAGTTGTTTTTCTATATTGTGTAGACGAGTGGCATAGGCAATAAAGAAAAGACCATGGGGTTGTAATGTGGATGCAGTACCATAAGGAAGAGACTGTCTAATGATTTTAAGATCGACACCGTCCTCATTTAAATCGGTTCTGGACACATGGGAGTCCTCTGGACGTTTATCTTCAGGAATTTCCTCTGATTCCTTTTTAGTACGACCAATGGTATCTTCTTGATATTTTGTTGATTTATTATCCCAATTTTCTAAATGATGTTCCCAACGCTGAGTAAAAACATAGCTTCCAAACTCGTGTGGTTGTCCTGCAGGAACTAATCCAAATTTCGTTCTTAGTTCATCCCCCTCAGGGTTTTCTGTACCATCTACGAACCCGTCCAAACCACGTTCTTCGACCCTTCTAAATCCATGTACCTCTTGAGTTATCTTGAAAGTGTGACCAAAATTCTTTAGTGTATCTTGAGCAAGCATGAATGCAACATCAAAATGATCAGTTAATATATGACATAGCATATCACGCTGTGTTGTATTGGGTAGGTATTTAAGAGTATTGATTGATTTTAGTTCTGGTGGTTTTGAAATAGTTGTTATCTTTGGCCATATATCCGAACCAAATGCTAAAGCACCTCCCAACTTGGCATCTGGGTATTTCTTTTGAATTTCGTCTACTTCAATTTGAAATTTCTTTATTGCACTCTTAAACTGTATCATATCATTCTCTTCTTTAAATGACAAATTACCTTCCATATAAATTGCATACTTGCAATGCATTGGCAAAATAGTTGATTGTGCCATTTTATAAGATTTTCTAATTAAGCTATTAATTTTTAAATATATATATATACTATTATATAAAATAAATTTATAGGTATTTATTATTTATTAATTATTTAATTTTGAAATATAAAAAAATTAATTTTTTAATATTTTATTTTTTTAAATTTTTTAATTTGAAAAATTATTTATAATAAAAATATTATAAATAATCTTTATAAATTTTATAAGAAAATTAGATGGTATATATTAAAAAGAAATGAAATTAAATGAAAATAAAAAAAATAAAAATAAAAAAAAATTAATTTCAAAAATTAAATAAAAAATTTTTTTTTTTTGTAGATTGGTGGTGAATTCAAATAAGCTGGTAAAAAATAGATCTCTGAAAATTTATTTAAAATATATATTTTTTATTAATCATTATTGTTATAAAGTTTTTTAATTAATAAATAATATAAATGACCTTTATCTAAAATTTTTAAAATATTTAAAAATTGTGTTACATTTAATTGATTTAAAAATTCTGTATTTGTGCTGTGAGTGTAAATATATTGGAGAGATTTTGGTAAATTTTCATCAATTGGTTGTTTAATTGTGCAATTACCCCACACTATTAAATGTTTGAGCGAGTTTGGTAGTGATTCTGCGGATATTTCTTGATTGTTTATTTCGGTTTCTAATATGGTTATTGATTCTGGAAGAGATTGCTTTGTTAGTTGATGTGACTGAAATCCTCTACCTAATCTAAGTACTTTTAATGTAGATGGGAGCGATGAAGGTGTGATGGGCTTATTAAAATCAAAGCCAAAACTAAGATACTCAAGTGAGTTTGGAAAGGTTTCATTTGAAATGGGTTGGTTGTATACATTTAATTTGAGTTTTTTTAGATTGGGTGGAAGTTGGTTCTTGTTAAGAAGACTATTAAAACAAAAGCCAAATTTCATTGAGGTTATGGTCTTATTTGAGGACAGAAACTCTTTCATTTTGGGTGTGATCGTTTTGATGTCATCCAAAAGGTTCAATGTTGATAAAGTGTTCGGGAGGAGAAGGCCTTGGTTTTTATTTCTTGAATAAAATTCACAAATTAAAGTGAATGAGGCGTTACCGATTACCAACTTGCGTAAAGTAGATGGTACATTTAAATAGTTTGGGAGTTCATCTACTCCAATTTGTTTACAAAATTCTTGGCCATATTTAAGCTTTTTGCAACTACTTGGTAGGGCTCCGATGGGCACTCTTTGATTAAACAACTCACCAAATGAAAGAGATGTGATGTTTGGTAATACTCTTGGTTTGATCTTTTTATTGAAACTTTTACCAAATTTAATAAGCCGTATGCTGGATGGTAAGGAGTTGTCAATAATTTTGTTATTAAAGTGTTTTGAAAACTCTAGATGCACAAGGTTGGTATTTTTTATTAAGGTATCTTTTTTAAGTTCTCCGTTGCCATATACCAGCTTGGTGAGCGACTGGGGAAGACCTGATGGTGTATGAGAATAATGAGGGCCCAAAATAAGAGTTTTAAGAGACTTTAGACTTGACAGCGATTGCTTAGGAATCGGACATGAAAACTTGGGGCCTAAATCTAAACTTGTTAAATTGCCAGTCAAAACCTTTTGGAAACTAAAACTTGAATTAAAAAAGCCACCAAAACTTAAACTTGTAAGAGAACTCGGTAATGAGTTGTCTGAAACTACCAGATTTGAAATGGAGCTTATAAAAGACAGAGACTTTAGTTCTTTGCAGTTGCAAAAATGATCTTTTTGAATACTTGGATCGCTTACAAAGATTAAAAAATTCAATGATGTTAGACTTGATGGGAAAAAGTCATTCTTTTTTAGCTGGTAGTAATGGAACAGCGTTTTGACACCCTCTGGTATAATGCTATCAAGTGAACTATCCTCTGAGCTGACCTCTTCCAAAAGCACAGAGTATAAATAGTCACGATATTTAAACTCTAATAACTCTGCATTTGTTTTGAATACTCTTTTGTGAAAATGTAAATTAAATAATTTTAAATGATAAAATATAATTTTTTTAATGTATATATTTCTATATAGTTTAAAAAACAATGTGGTGTTATCATTATTATCATTTGTGGTTATGGTAGTAGTTGTAGTTGTAGTTGTAGTTGTATTATCATTATTATCATTTGTGGTCGTAGTAGTTGTGTTGTTGTTGGATGAGTAATTATTGGTTTTTTTAAATCTATTATTATTCTCTATCAAAACTACAAAATCGTCTATTAATTCTTTTCCTATATTAAAGTTATTTAGCTGATCTATATTTATTGTGTCATTATTTACGCTGATATTATCTAATAGTTTTATTTCATTTGCCAAAAACTCGAGCTGGTTATCATCCAAATCTAAATTCGATTTCCTTTTTTTATTACTATTGATACTAGAGTCTATTTGTTGATTTCTATTAAAAAATATATTATTAATATTTGATTAATTTTAATTATTATTTATTTATATTATCAAAAAAACTAACAAATTACTTAAAACTTCAAATAATGAATTTTTGGATATAAATATATTGTTGTTTGAAAACTTTAAAAGTATTTTAATAATTTTAGTACATTGTGTACTATTTAAGACCCATTCTACCAAATGTCTTTCCATCGAACATAATTTTTTTTTTTTTGTTATTTCTATTTATAAAAAAAAAATTTTTTTTTAAATTTTGTGATAAATTTTTTTTTTTTTTAAATTTTGTGATAAATTTTTTTTTTTTTTTTTTTTATCAAACAATTAAAAATTTTTGTAAAATTGTAAAATAGTAATAATAAAAATAATAAAAAAATAATTATAATGGGTTTTATTTTAAAAAGTTCAAATATTTATAGAACATATAAATATTTTAATAAAAGAAAAAAAAAACTAATAATAGAGTTTCATTTTTGTGAATTTTTGTGATCAAAAAAAAATTAATCAAGATTTTGTTTTCCAAAAAAAAAAAAATTTTCTTTTTTTTTTTTTTAAAAAAAAAAAAAAACAAACATATAAATTTTTACTTTGAATTTTTTAAGTATGTAAATAATTTAAAAAAAAAAAAAAAAACCTTTATTTTAAAATTATTAATATTTATCTATAAATTTATAGATTGCAAAGATGAATGTTTATGACAGGAACCAAGACCTCCTTGTTCAAAATATAAAACTTTTTTTGAATGATGCTTACTATCACAGAATTAAAATCCAATTAAATAAAATATCCCCCAGCCAAAATAAAAATATTAATGATGATATAAAAGAAATAATAGATAAAATTAAATCTCCCTATCAACTATTAAATCTAAGTAGCGATAATAAATTCACATTTTTAAATCTTCCCAGCACCGATCATCATATATTTATACCAATTCAAACAAATTTAGAATATATTTATAAAATCATTCAAAACATTAAAAATAAAATTGATAATAAAGAAACTGAAAAAATATTGGTAAGGCTCTATCAAGAGTACTCAAACCAACATCAGTTATTTATAAATAGATTGGTAGAGAGTATAAAAAACTCGGCAAAGAATATCCCAACCAGTATTTTAAAACAACCTCCATTATTTTACACAGAAGATTTACAATACAACGAAACTAAATCTCATGATCTGGCCAACGAAATTTTATCGTACGACCCAACAGAGTTTCAATTTAGAAGAAAAAATGAAAATCAGGCAGGTCTTTCTGTTGGTAGTATCTTAGACAATGTTTATTTTAAGGTAGAGACTGGTGCAAGGCTTCTAAAACCCGCTAGAGAACATGCCATTTATCAAATTTATAAAAATCTATTTCCAAAGTCAACAACATCTTTCGTTTCACCAACTCAGCTGGTAATAGTTGACCAGTTTAAAATGGTCTCAGAAAACTTTACAAGAAATCTTGGTAAATTGAAAACAAAATATGACACCTATTTAATCGAAAAAGTATTAGAGTTTGAACCAGAGTTCAGAAAAGAAATAAAAAAGGCCCTGTATAATGATCAAAATGTTTTTGTTCAAGCTTCGTTGTTGGTAAATGGAATTACATTCAAAGAATATTTAGAAAATATCGAAAGTAAAGGCAAGGAATCCCAATTTGAGGAAATTAATCTAGAAAGCTTTAGCTCGCATATTTTATCAAGCCTGTTAGTTTTGCCAACAGACTATAAACCTGACAATCTAATATTGGAAAATGGAACCAATTGCATCATTGGTATCGATAATGATGATTCATTAGAAGCTAGTGAAATAGAAAGGATAAAAGGGGATTTTAATATTCGCTTTAAGAATATTCTTTATACCCTTAAACCATTAATGTCGAAAGAAATTGACCAAAAAGCAAGAGACCAATTCCTAGAGAACAACCCATCACTATTCATATTAAAATGGTTATTGCAGCTAATTTCAAAACAATCAAACTACGACTCATTAATTCTAAAACTATTTGAATCAGTAAAATATTTCAATGATGAAGTTGGGAAACAAAGAGGTTTAAATTATAAAAAACAAAATATAAATTTACCAATACAATTCAAAAAAGGATGGATAACTTTAATGTATCAAAGATTTAAAATAATTAAAAACAACTTGGAAACAAATCAAAATACAACTCATCAAAGTTTATTCAATCAAATACACCCATTATCAAGTAAATACTATGAACTTTTATCAAAAAAAAAGACAAGTCCATTGGATATAATTTCTGTACTTTATAGACATCAATACGATTATCCGTTTAAAGTTTTGATGGAGGAATTTGAAGATTCCGAAACAATTCTAAAGTTCAAAGAGATAATTGAAAATACCGTCGAACTAAACGAAGATGTCTCAACTTTGGATACTCTCAAAGAACTTATATTTGGTACCGACTATTTGGATTTATTAGAATGTAATAATCTCTGCAGCAAAAATTGCAGTAGCTCATGCAAAACTAGAAATATATTAATCGAATGGTTAGATAATATATTCACAAATATAGGTTGTAAAGAAATTTCTTTTAATCAATCATGGCATGAAAATAAAAATTCAATTTTATCAAGATTATTAAAATATGGAATACCAGTATATATTATCCGAAACTATTGTAAACACTTCAATATTACATTTAATAACCAAGACTATCATTCAATATTAAATCATAATGAAATATTAAATAATTCAAATATTTGTAATCAAATTGTATTTATGGTTGATGAATTAAATTTAGATATCGAAAGAAGAGAAAATAGAAACACACTGCTGGATTTAGCATCAAAAAATAATAGTTTTAAATTGTTCACAAAACTTGTATCTATGGGTGCTGGAAAAAAATCAAATCCATCAGAAATTAGTAAATTCTATAAAACACTATCAAACGAGCAAAAACAAATTTTGAAACCATTTTTAATCAATTTATTTATTACCAACCCAAAAATTAACTGGAGAATAGCACTTGATCAATTATTCCCTTATCAAAAATCACCTGATTCAAATAATAAAAGACTACTATCTGAAGTCAGAGATTCAACTAAAAGAATTATTTCCGAAACATTTTGGGCCAAGTTGTTTGATAAAAATGGTGAACCCAATAAATCAAATGCATATGGTACAAGAGCAGTTACTCTCATTGAAGATGAATTTGGAAATGGTATTTATTTCAAATTTAAACCACAGTTTCCAGGTATAGAAATAGCAGTAAACAAATTTTCTGAAAAACTATTTGGCTACAACTTGACACCAAACTGCGAACTAGCATCAGTTAATAATATACCAGTATTATTAACTCAACAAATTCCAGGTATACCTTTGGTTGATATTTTAGAACATAGACCGTGGGATATTAATCTTATAGATCCATCAAATATTTCAAAGCTACTAGTAATGGCAATGTTAGTGAATAATGCAGATGGAAATTTAGGAAATTATATTGTAGTACCAACCAATAATATCAATAACAAAACGTTTAAATACAACATTTATTCCATTGATAATGACCAATCATTTATGCCATCAGTATCTAAATCAATTAGTTTTTTCGAAAAATCAATACAGGCCGATACAGTATTATTTTTATTTTACCAAATGAAACATATTGTCCATAAAGATGTTGTAGATTGCTTTAAAAAAATAGATATTTATTGTGCCCTTAAAGAATGGTTAGAAAGCTTAATACATCCATATCGTTCATCCATCGATTCTTTAAAATATAATAAAAGCCAAATAAAAATCGAAAAGCAAACTTTTATCGGTATTTCTTTTAGTGAAGGTGTGATAATTCAACTACATACTAAGCTACAACATTTACGACACATATTTAATAAGAAATCGGCAAACTCTATTACCCATTTTGAAATCTTAGAAATATTAGAACCATTAATTGCAAATAGATATGAACCATATTTAAAATTAGACATCCCAATTAACGAAAAATATTCAAAGTTAAAAAAAGTGGAATATTCAAAAACAGTATTAGCAAGCTCCAAACATTCATTAGCATTGATAATGCAGTCTAATGATATTCCAAATGATATCCTAAGTCAAATATGGAAAGATAACCAAAATACTTATGGTCCAGAAAAAGCATTGGGGGAACTAGCTTCGTTAAACAACCAATTTAATAATCTACATCAACTAATAGATAGGATTAAAGAAAGCAACAAGAAAAAGTTTGTTATTTCAAACTACGATTTAGAATGTTTATTAAAGGCAGATTTTTTCAATATTAACAAAAGCCAGCAAAATATCATTTTCGATTTTTTAATTTCAAAAAAACTATCAGTTATCAATTTGAGAAATAGCGACTACATAGATATCAATACATTCAGAAATTTCTATTTAGACTCCATCGTCAAAATTGATTTATCAGGTTGTAAAAATTTAAATAGTTTTGATTCCACTTCTTCCAAAATTTCCTTTAAATCATTAAAAAAAATAACACTTAATAATTGCATACAACTTTCAAATATTAGAATTAAATCACCAACTCTATTAGTCTTAAATGCCATAAACTGCAAATCTCTAAAGCAATTCGATTTAGAATCACCAAATTTACAAAATTTAAATTTAAAAGGTTCCATTTCAAAAGATCGAATTGATATCGAAACTTTTGACCGCTTTACGAATTTAAAATATTTAAATATTTCTGAATCAGATTACGTCATAATATTAATTAACGGATCAAAACTAAAGTCATTAGATATTAGCTCAATGAAAAAATTAGAAATAGCAATTTTAAAGGTTGAATCTATCGAGTCTATATATTTTGAAGAGTGCAACTCATTAAAGGAAATCAAAGGTTTCAAGGGATTCTATTACCAAAATTTAAACTTATGGAATTTATTAAAGAAAGATAAATACAAAACATTCATCAACAAAAACAATATTTTTATTAACTTAATGGATTTAAGAGAAATTAAAATACGGGACTCTGCTTTTCCATACAAATCGATAGTTTTTCTTTTTAGTGGATGCAATACACTACCTTTGGCAAATTTAGATTGTGGTTACTATTTAAGATTAATAGATTCATTCCCAAATTTTAAAGCAAATTTTCCACTTGCATCTACCCTATTAATTAGTGATGGTTATAAAGGAAAGATTACAGCTGCGCAACTACCCTCAGATCTCGAAACTTTGTTTTTAGGTGATATAGAACAGCCTTTATCAGAATCGATTCCAAATTTATTACATATTTACTTTGGTGACGGATACCGTCATAAAATAGAACCAGATGTAATAGGCAGAGAAACTCAAGTTATTTCATTAAATAATGTAAAGCAACCATTTGAATACCTAAACCTTATAAATTCTGGTGGTTTCGATATAATTAAATTTTATGAAACTTTTAACCAAACTATGGAAATCCATTCAAAACTATACAGAAATCCAATTCTGGAAAAACCAGGAACTATATCCATTTTTGATTACGAAACCAATCCAAGAGCACCTTCTGAATTAGGTAGTATAAACTCTTTAGCAGAAACTAGCAGAAATCAACCTCAATTTTTAAAATTTATCATAAACAACTATCCAAAACTATTATTAAATATTAAAGAAATATATAGTTATAATTTATCATTCACCTTTGACTATAAACACAATTATGAATATGGTATTATTAGTCATCATTCCCTGTCAGATAACAATAAAGAGACAAAGAAAAAAGGGGCTACACAAAATATAGAACTTTCATATTGCCGTGATGAAGGAAACCAATCCAGTGACACCAGATTAAATATTATTACATTTGGTTTAGAGCTTTTTAAAAGAAACTTACCAAACTCAGTTAAAGAATTGTGTATTAATAGCGTTAAACCATTCCCGCTAAATGATGACTCCATTCCACCAATTAAACTATTAGAATTAAGAGGCAAGTTTCTAAATATTCAAGTGAAATCAACTTTAATAAAGGAGATGTTTATCTCAAATGGTATAATAGAACCACTAAGCCCAACATCCATCCCACCATCTGTTACTACTCTCGAAATTGAAGATGAATTCCCTCACATAATTGAATCGAACTCTATTCCCGAATCAGTTACTGAATTGTATTGCAGTAAGCTTTGTTGTAATTCAATACCTAAAAGCGTTACCAAACTTAATATTATTACTGCAAATCTAAAGATTAAGAATCTTTTAACCAATTCAATAACAGAGCTTTATATTGGTGACATAGAACAAAACAAAATACCCAAAGATTATTTACCATCTTCAGTTAGCAAACTTATTTTAGGCAACGGTAACCAAGTAAATGATATTTTTGAAGAAGGTGTGGACATAAGCTTTGTAAAAGAATTAGTATATCTTAAAGGAATAAAAAAAAGAGAAAGTTCTTTCTATTAAATAAAAAAAACTTTTGAAATTATGAATAGATTTTGGTAAAGTTATTTTAAATATTTTATATAAAATAAAAAAATTTATTTAATATCTTAACAATTAACAAAAAAAAAACTTTAATAATAAAGCTTTTATTTTACTATAAATACATATTCTATATATATATATATTATAAATTAATTTTATTTATAATTCTTTTATAACTATTATTTGATATATAGCTTAAACTATATACTTTTAATAAAGTTAAAAACTTTTTAATCTTTTGTTCAGATTTAAATCTATTAATAAAACTATTGTTATTACCATGAGTTATTACAGCTTTAATATTACTTGGTAATGATTTAATTTGAGGATTTCCCAATACTATAAGGTATTTTAAATTACTAGGTAACCATTCTACCGATAAATCTTGTTGAATACCGGCCCCGAGTTGAAGAACCTCCAATGATTCTGGTAAGTTGTTTTTGTTGAAAACATAATCGAAAATACTATTATTATTAACTATTAAAGTTTTAAGTTTTTTAGGTAATTGAGCTAAATCTAATGTTGAATTAAAGTTTTTTCCTAAAACCAGATTTTCAATATTTGAATTTGATAAACTGTTTCCTAATGTTTGTGTGAAATAATTTCCAAACTCTATACTTTTTACTGTGCTTGGGAATACATCAGCGGATAACGGCAAATCACCATTGTTAAAAGATAATAAAAACTGTATTGATTCTAATTGTTTCATTGAGTCAAAGCAACCAGGTATTAAAGTTTGATTAAAGCCACTATTAATTTTTAGATGCACAATTGATGGGGGAAACAAAGATGGTTCTAGAGGTTTGTTAAAACAATTTTCTATTTTCAAAGTTTTAATTGATGGTGGTATTAAACTTGGTGAAATAAAATCTACTACAACTAACTCTTCTAAACCTAATGGAAAAGAATCTTCATCTATTAATTCTTGACCCAATGATTGGCAATAGTTTTTATTTAGAACTAAAGATTTTAATGTTGTTGGTAAGTAATTCTTTTTTAATGGTTGTTTAAATTGACCGGAGTACTCTATCCTGGTAATATTATCTTTTGTTAAAAGTTTAGGGATGTTCCAATCTTGACCAAATTCTAGCTGCTCCAATACAGGTAACGATATTGAATTACTGAATAATTGCTTATCGAAATCTTTTCCTACATACAAACTCTTAATTGACTGTGGTAGTAAATTTAACTGCTTATTGAAACATGTTGATAACTTTAGTGTCTCCAACCCGGCTGGTAAAGATCCTTTTAAAAATTCCTTATTATATTTATTTCCGAGATCTAAGTACCTTATTTTTGATGGTATTAAGCCAGGGACTAAGGTGAAATTAAATCGATTACTAAACTTTAAGTGTGTCAAATTTGGAGGAAGAGCACCTGCTTTGATTTCATTTTCATTTTTGTAACCCATATCTAAATACTCTAATGATTTTGGCAATACTGATGGTGAATCTATTTTTTGATTATAATTATGTCCCATAATTAACTTTTTTAAATTTGATGGTAATGAATTTTCTTTAAACTCCTGATTGTAATTGAACCCAAATTCTATAGATACTAAAGACTCTGGTAATGAAAAAGGAATTATCTCTTGATTAAATTTATCGTTAAATTTAATACTCTTTAAATATCTACATGCGGCGAATGTTGATTTTTCTATTTGGAAATTAAATTCATCATCTCCAAATTCTAAATGTTTAATTTTGGGTGGTAATAATGATGATAGTATTGGAATATGATGTTCTTTGATATTTATGATTTTAATTGAATTTAAATACTCTTTAAATTCAAAAGATTGTATTTCCTCTACATCAAATGATCTTTGATTGTAGTGTAAATTATATAATACTATTTGATTAACTATTAAATTTAACAAATAAGAATTCCTCCATATTTTGAAAAATAATTCATCGTTTGATGACATATTCTATATACTATTTTAAATATAAATATTAGTATTAGGGAAAATTATTAAAAAATTAAATAAAATAAAATTAAAAATAGAAATATAATTAAATTTTATTAAAATTAATTATATTATAAAAAGAAAAAAAGAAATAAATTTATTAATACCTTTTTTTTACAAAATACAATTTTTATAATTTAATTTTTACTTTTTAATATTTTAATATTTTTTTATTTATTTTTGAAACAAAAAAATTATAATGATAGTTAACAAAATGAAATTAATTAATAACAAAAAAATATAAATATATTTATAATTTCATTACAAAAAAAAAAAAAAAAAAAAAAAAACTGTTGTAATATTATTTAAAAATCATTATTACTACTATTGTTATTATTATTATTTATAAAAGATTAAAAATTTTAAATATTATTTTGAAAAGTATTATAACCTTTTATTTAATTAAATTAAAATGTGTATTTATTCCTTTTAAATATATATATAATTAATTAACTAAAAACAATACTGATCCTTAAAGATTAAATGAAAAATAACAAAAATAAAAAATTAAAAAAAATAACAAACATTGGATATAGAATAATTATAATGTATGTTGTATTTTTTTAATTTATTTGTTAATTATTTAATATGTAATGGTATTGTTATTAACGTTAAACGATAAAAAAAATAATATACTAAAATTCAAATATTTGATTTTTACAAAATTAATACCAAAAAAATAATTACCTTTTAAATTAGTGTGTGTATTGTGTTATATTGCTGTTCATCTATAATAAATATTATAAGGGGGAAAAATAAAAAATTATTTTTTAAAAAAAAAAAAATAATAAAAAAATAATGTTGCTATGTGTGTTGGGTATAAAAATAAATAAACAATCTAAAAATGAAATTGTGTGTGTATGTGTGTGTGTGTGTGTTTTGGAGTGTTAATTTTAAATTATATTTTCAAACAAATTATGCATAATGTATATTAAATATATTATAAATTTTTATTATATTTGTATATTGTTATTTTTTTTAGCTTTATTCTTTTTTTTTTATATTGATTATTTTTTATGTTTTTCTTTCCCAAATTGATGATATAGTATTTAAATAAAAATAAAGATATCTTTATTTATTGTCAATGAATTATAAAATGATGTTTAAAAATTATTATTTATCATTTATATAACTCTTAATATATCGACATATTGGTGGATATTATGTATATTTAAAAATGAATCATTTGTACCGTTAACAACCAACTCTTTAAATTGCATAGGTTCGTTTGGATCTAATATTGAGTTTGATTGATTATCACCAATATATAAACTTTGTATATTTGGTAATGATAATTCCATAGAGTTATGATTTAAAGGTATAGTGAATGTTTGAAAATTTGTTAGCCTTAATGCTTTTAGAGTGGTTGAAACTGGTTCTAAAAATCTCTTGAAAAAATCTGGTGTATTGTGAATAATTTGTAAATTTGATGTTGGAGTAAATACTAAATTCTCTAGAACTGGAAA